>NC_030852.1:11846505-11855114 GCF_000208745.1 Theobroma cacao
CTTGTCATTTTACTGTATCAAAACAGATATTACAAATTCTCGTAATGATATTCTATATAAACTGATTTTCTATACCAGTCTCGTAATTCTTCCTTCACACTTTCATTATTTGGTATCTCATCTCAATATAGTCATTTCAAGAATCTTTCAATTTTTCTTTTAATTATATGCCTATATACAAGGCAATAAAGAAGTTTTTCAATTCATTTGGGTAAACATTCTCCAGAATATTTAAAACTCCCAGATAACAAAACACAATGACCAATAACCAAAATTTAATTTGTAAGCTCATTATCGTGTCACTCCCATCTTACTCATGCATCATAGGCATGAGGTATTCGGAGCATTACAACGTTGAATAGTCAATGCTGAAGTATTATAGCTATTGGAACTTTTCTTCATCAAAACTATTTGTCTGCATTCAAAGTTACCACATCAATCATTCTCAACCAGTGGGTTTCGCTTCTAGATATATATCATGAGTTCCATAAGTATAGGTACCTTCTATTTTCTTGTCATACACACTAAGCTAGATTAATACTTTCATCTCATGTCATCTTTTGACTTTTATCAACATTCCTAAAATTTCACCTCAAAACATCCTTTCCATACAGTGTAATAAATTCATGATACATATACCACTCCACACATAAGTTGCTTACTATCTACAACTTTCCTCAAATTTATTGTCATCCTTATCCAATTATCTTCTTTGTCTTATACTCCAATAATTTAATTGACTTTCGGTATAATTAACTACGAAAATAGCTCAGTTTTCTCTTTACTTTATTCTCACAATCCTTACTGAATCAAAATTTTATATTCCACATATTCCATAATTTAACTTCATTGGGTTATATTTGGCCCAACTATTGCCTCATAATGTCATAACATCACTAAATAATCCCATTCATGCTTAAATTACAATCATTAACGTAATCACATTATCCATTCCGAATGTCATTTATAACCTTATTGCTTCCTTCTATAACCTTCCTCAATAATTATATTACCAATTTATCCCTATCATACTAAAGATTCCCATATACCTTCAGTTACTTAAACAGCCATTTTATAATACATTTTAGTCATATACTTTTAAAAGCCAAACTATTTTTACTTCTTTGTACAGATCATTATTATCTCTTTTACACAACATCTACTTAGAGTTAAGGTACTGTAAAATCCTTCAAAAATATTACATGTCCTTGGGATCATCATCTTAATCTGATCTTATCGGAAGATTCTACTCTGAGTCCTCCTGAAGATCTTCTTCCGGGTTTTCCTCCTCTTGAGATTTTTTTCTTTGCTTTTCAATCTAGGCTTGTTGTCTTCTCCTAATTTCCTCGGCACTCACCGGTGTAGCATTTCTTCCACATCCAAGAGGAAAATGGCGTACAACGTTGACCCCCTTCCTAAGACGAATATCTCCCCTTGCAATTTCCTTCCTCGTATGTTCTCTATGGTACTCTTCGAATTGTTTCAAAAGGAAATCTATTTTAGTTTTCAGAATATTGGAGCTACTCTTACTTTCAAAATTCTGGCTACTCTCAAAGCTTTCCTTATTATGAACCCATTTTGCTAAGTTCAGATGAATTATGTTATTAGGAATTTGGGATGGACCACCTTTCGAATCACCTGTGTCAGGGTGCCATTTGCTTTTAGCCGTAGAATCTAGAGATCCCTTGCTATCACTATGAGAGGTATCGAGACTACCATCTCTTCTAGACATGATGTGTATGTCACCAGTGCACCTCAAAACCTATATGCAATCAAATAGTAATTGTTTAATTATTTATGCATCTCAAAAGTAGGTAGATTTCTATATGTAGATGCATGCATTCTATTCAATATAACCTAACTTAACTTAACTTCACTTAACTTATCTTCACTTAACTGGACATAGGGCCACGTAGTGTTAGTGTGGATTTCTTAAAACAACCTTAAAATCAAAAACTTTAAAATCCAAAGCTTTTAAACAAAAATCTTTGATCTTCAAACCATGCTTTGATACCAATCTAAATTGTCATGACCCAGAACTCCCCATCGAGCCCGTGACAACCGCCGTTAGGCCTCGACAAACATTCTTCACCCCGAATGTCGATCGAAACCTCGCAAGGCTCTCGTATCAGCTTTCGCACTTCCCCGGTGAGCAATAGTTATCAAATATTAAAATTCAAAGGATTTCAAATCATCTCCAAATCAGAACATAACATATTGTTTTCTGGCTCACAGGGGCATTTTCGTCATTTTTGTCGAAAACCTCGAAACTTGCTAACAATGTAGTAGGTAAGCAAAAAATATATGTTTAATAATTTAAAAACAAATTAAATATCTAAAACGTTCATTTGAAGTGAAAATTTGACCATTTGAATATAATAAAAATATTTAATAAAATAAACTATTTTCTTGTAAAATAATTTACACAAAACTATCGATACATAATTCTTATAGTGTAAATGTATAGTATATTCATATATACTATAAAGCAAATAACCAAAGCATAAAATTTCTTTTACAATGACACGTGGGCCCACATCTATCCAAAATGTATCGGAAGCTGGAAATCTACAGCTTTTACCGATTCAAGTCCAAATGAAGATCCTTGTCAAAGTCAGCTAACTATGGAATTCCCCGAGCCTGAAATGTGAGGAAATGAGGGTGGTGAGATTAAAAAATCCCAGTGAGTAAACAGATACCATCTAAACTATCTAAAGTCAAGTAAATGGAGACAATTAAAATAAGTCATCATACTGTAATTTCATTACCTTTCAACTCATTTCAACCAAATAAAATCAATCCATATAAATCGAGAAATCAACTTGGCTTATGAATTTCTTAAAATTTTGGCTCGCGCCAAAACTCATACTCGGTGATACCTTGTGCAGGGCATCCAACCGAGTCCGCCAAGGCTGTTAAAATTTTTGTATACACTTAAAATATATTTTTAGTTTGAGAAAAATACAGTCGTTCCTTGGCGTTGGCTGAGTTCCCCTTCACGTGGTGGTTTGGCGTGAAGTGAACCCTAAGCTTTACCCTAGAAGATACCCTACGCGCCTCTCCGTTCGAGGTAAGAATATAATGGAGTTTACCGTGCCCCTCTAATAGGCTGGTCCACGGAACCCCCTCTGCAGTGAATAATTAATATATAATCCACCAATCAATAAAATTCATTCTAGCATGACATGGCAATTTATCGCAACCTAGCCTCTCAAGGCTGAATACAGAGTATAAATAATTCTAACACCAAAATCAGTTTAGCCATTCATGCTCATTTATTGTCATAAGTCATTCCATTCAAAACCATAAATTTGCAACACAAGCAAGCAGTCTCCAATTACTTTATTTTCAAAATCAGTATTCGATTTCCTAGAAAATTTATAAAATCACAATTTTTCCTAAAACATAGCAATTTACCATTTAAACCCATTTTTCATAAAATCACACAATTGTATAAAACTACTCTAGATAATTAAGACGATAATAAGTTCACTCACAATTCTAGGAGTCGATGTACTCCTAATCTGAAATGCTTCATACTTTGATATGGTGATAAATATAGTTGATCGAATGTAAATTGAGGTCAATTAAAATGTTTAAAAGTGATAAAAGACGAAAGGAGTAGTTTAGGATAAAATATTCGAAAAGTGAAAAAATAACAATAAAATAATAATAATTTTATCGAAGGAGAATTTGTAAGATAAAAGGCGATTCGAAAGTCAAGTGAGGCATAATAAGGCATTTTGGGTACCAAGGAGACAAGTAAAAATTTTTAGAATAAAATAATATTTTATTAATGAAATAATATTAAAATATTAATATTTAGCCGAATGTCGAAGTCAATCAAGAAAAATGATCATATGGTTGATCCAAGTGGGGGAGAAGATGGCAAGCCCGACTCTATAAAAATATTTGTCATGACATACATGTGATGAATAGCATGTTTGCATGCTAAGAGAGCCTCGAAAAATTTATAAAAGTCAGTATTGTACCTAGACGTACAACAAAGTTGATTTAAGCCTCGAACTAGATGAAATAGAGAATTCACGATGAAATTAAGAATTTTAAAGTCCCAAAATGGTTTGCTATGGTGATTCGGAGTTCGAGGATCAATTTAGAGTCAAATCGAAATTTTCACTATCTAGGGGCAAAATGGTCGTTTGCCACCTGGGGACAAAATGAGAATTTTAGAAAAGATTTTTTTGGCCCCATTTGACTTATTGGAGTATAATTTGACTTATTGGAGTAAGATTTGAGATTTAGAAGTGAAAAATTTTAATTTCGGTATAATTTGGAGTAAAAGGGTAAAATGGTAATTTTGCCACCCCAGGGGCAAAATTGTAATTTTCCACCACCAGGACAGTTTTCCAGCACATGGTCTTCCTTTATCCTCATTTTGATTATTGACTAATTGTGTGGTGGAGATAAAAAGGATTAAAATTTTAAAATTTTAAAAATGAACCAATAAGAAAATGCCATGTATCATACCTTTATTATTTTATTGTTTCTTTATAAAAAGGCATAAAATCAGCCCATTTTCTTCATATGGCCGGCCAAGCAAGGAAGAGAGAGAAAGAGAGGAAGAACAAAGGGAAAGAAAACAAGAAAACCTAGGTGAAAATTCAAAGAAAAAGTGAAGAAATCAAGGAAACAAGCTAAGTTAGAATTTCTTGAGTTCTCCTTGATACCTAGCTTACCCATGCTTTTGTTCTTGATTTTCATGGTTGAATATTGAGTTATTATGATGAATTCAATTCTGAAAAATGGGTTAGGAGAGAGAAAATTGCTAGATTAATTTGATTTTAGACTATGTTAGTGTTTTAAGTTTGTTTAGCATATTTAGAAACAAAACAACAAGAAAAGAATTTATTTTCTCCCACAATCATTAATGGCCGAATTTATCACGTGTTGAGTGAGGATAAATTTGATTTTCATTTTAGGAGAATTGGTTAAGAAATGATGAATTATGAGCCTAGAAAATAATGGGAATTTTCGAAGCAAAAATACAAAATTTTACCCACTAGGGGTAATTTCATAATTTGGTATCGAGACTGATAAATTGAATCTCATTCACAGTCATTAAGGTAATTTAGGTATAATTGGACTGTAGAAAGTGAGAAGAATTGATTTGGAGTTAAATTGGAGATAATAGGCCAAATTAGGTTAACACCGTATTTAAACGGTAGTCTGATAAGTTATATATCATATCATGCATATATACCGAGCCTGAATTGATTTTATAATGGTCAATTATTGATGTGGTGAATTATGTATTGTACATTGTGGATAGGTGGTGAGCGAAGTACACTGGTAAAGTACAGAAATTGTGCTTGGAGATTGGGATTAAGAGTACATCGACTCCTAGAACAGTGAGTGAACTTATTATCGTCTTAATTATCTAGAGTAGTTTTATACAATTGTGTGATTTTATGAAAAATGGGTTTAAATGGTAAATTGCTATGTTTTAGGAAAAATTGTGATTTTATAAAATGATTTTATAAATTTTCTGGGAAATCGAATACTGGTTTTGAAAATAGAGTAATTGGAGACTGCCAGTTTGTGTTGCAAATTTATGGTTTTGAATTGAATGGCTTATGATAATAAATGAGCATGAATGGCTAAACTGATTTTGGTGTTAGAATTATTTATACTGTGTATTCAGCCTTGAGAGGCTAGGTTGCGATAAATTGCCATGTCATGCTAGAATGAATTTTATTGATTGGTGGATTATATATTAATTATTTACTGCAGAGGGGGTTCCGTGGACCAGCCTATTAGAGGGGCACGGTAAACTCCATTATATTATTACCTCGAACGGAGAGGCGCGTAGGGTATCTCCTGGGGTAAAGCTTAGGGTTCACTTCACGCCAAACCACCACGTGAAGGGGAACTCAGCCAACGCCAAGGAACGGCTGTATTTTTCTCAAACTAAAAATATATTTTAAGTGTATACAAAATTTTAACAGCCTTGGCGGACTCGGTTGGATGCCCTGCGCAAGGTATCACCGAGTATGAGTTTTGGCACGAGCCAAAGTTTTAAGAAATTCATAAGCCAAGTTGATTACTCGATTTATATGGATTGATTTTATTTGGTTGAAATGAACTGAAAGGTAATGAAATTACAGTATGATGACTTATTTTAATTGTCTCCATTTACTCGACTTTAGATAGTTTAGATGGTATCTGTTTACTCACTGGGATTTTATAATCTCACCACCCTCATTTCCTCACATTTCAGGCTCGGGGAATTCCATAGTTAGCTGACTTTGACAAGGACCTTCATTTGGACTCGAATCGGTAAAAGTTGTAGGTTTCTAGCTTCCTATGCATTTTGGTTAGATGTGGGCCCACGTGTCACTGTAAAGAAATTTTATGCTTTGGTTATTTGCTTTATAGTATATATGAATATAATTAACTTTTACGCTATAAGAATTATGTACCGATAGTTTTATGAAAATTATTTTACAAGAAAATAGTTTATTTTATTGAATATGTTTATTATATTCAAATAGTCAAATTTTCACTTCAAATGAACGTTTTAGATACTTAATTTGTTTTTAAATCATTAAATATATATATTTTGCTTACCTATTACATTTTCAGCAAGTTTTGAGATTTTCGAAAAAAAATAAAATGACGAAAATGCCCCTGTGAGCCAGAAAACAATATGTTATGTTCTGATTTGAAAATGATTTGTAATCCTTCGAATTTTAATATTTGATAACTATTGCTCACCGGGGAAGTGCGGAAGCTGATACGAGAGCCTTGCGAGGTTTCGATGGACATTCGGGGTGAAGAATATTTGTCGAGGCCTCGCGGCGGTTGTCACGGGCTCGATGGGGAGTTTCGGGTCGTGACAATTTAGATTGGTATCAGAGCATGGTTTAAAGATCAGATATTTTGATTTTAAAGCTTTGGATTTTAAAGTTTTTGATTTTAAGGTTGTTTTAAGAAATCCACACTAACACTACGTGGCCCCAAGTCCAGTTAAGTTAAGATAAGTTAAGTTAGGTTAGATTGAATAGAATATATGCATCTACATATAGAAATCTACCTACTTTTGAGATGCATAAATAATTAAACAATTACTATTTGATTGCATATAGGTTTTGAGGTGCACTGGTGAAATACACACCATGTCTAGAAGAGGTGGTAGTCTCGATACCTCTCATAGTGATAGCAAGGGATCTCTAGATTCTACGGCTAGAAGCAAATGGCACCCTGATACAGGTGATTCGGAAGGTGGTCCATCGCGAATTCCTAATAACAAAATTGATCGAAACTTAGCAGAATGGGTTCATAATAAGGAAAGCTTTGAGAGTAGCCAGAATTTTGAAAGTGAGAGTAGCTTCAATATTCTGAAAACTGAAATAGATTTCCTTTTGAAACAATCCGAAGAGTACCATAGAGAACATACGAGGAAGGCAATTGCAAGGGGAGATATTCGTCTTAGGAAGGGGGTGAACGTTCTACGCCATTTTCCTCCTGGATGTGGAAGAAATGCTGCACCGGTGAGTGCCGAGGAAATTAGGAGAAGACAACAAGCCTGGATTGAAAAGCAAAGAAAAAAATCTCAAGAGGAGGAAAACTCGAAAAAGGATCTTCAAGAGGACTCGGAGTAGAATCTTCCGATAAGATCAGATTAAGATGATGATCCCAAGGACATGTAATATTTTCGTAGGATTTTACAGTACCTTAACTTTAAGTAGATGTAGTGTAAAGGAGATAATAGTTATCTGTACAAAGAAGTAAATAGTTTGGCTTTTAATAGTATATGACTAGAATGTATTATAAAATGGTTGTTTAAGTAACTGAAGGTATATGGGAATCTTTAGTATGATAGGGATAAATTGGTAATATAATTATTGAGGAAGGTTATAGAAGGAAGCAATAAGGTTATAAATGACATTCGAAATGGGTAACGTGATTAAGTTGATGATTGTAATTTAAACATGAAGGGGATTACTCAGTGATGCCATGATACTATGAGGTAATAATTAGGCACAAATATACCCCAATGAAGTTAAATTATGGAATATGGGGAATATAAAATTTTGATTCAGTAAGGATTGCGAGAATAAAGTGAGGAGAAAGCTGGGCTGTTTTCGTAGTTAATTATACCAAAAGTCAATAAAATTATTGGAGTATAAGACAATGAAGATAATTGGATAGGGATGACAATAAATTTGAGGAAAATTGTAGATAGTAAGGAACTTATGTGTGGAGTGGTATATGTATCATGAATTTATTACACTGTATGGAAAGGATGTTTTGAGGTGAAATTTTATGAATGTTGATAAAAGTCAAAAGATGACATCAGATGAAAGTATTAACTTTGCTTAGTGCGTATGACAAGAAAATAGAAGGTACCTATACTTATGGAACTCATGATATATATCTAGAAGAGAAACCACTAGTTGAGAATGATTGATGTGGTGACTTTAAATGCAGACAAATAGCTTTGATGAGAAAATTTCCAATAGCTACAGTACTTTAGCATTGACTGTTCAACACTGTAATGCTTCGAATACCTCACGCCTATGATGCATGAGTAAGATGGGAGTGACATGATAATGAGCTTACAAATTGAATTTTGGTTATTGGTCATT
>NC_030852.1:11856795-11860004 GCF_000208745.1 Theobroma cacao
CCATTATTTTTCTAGACTCATAATTCATCATTATTCATCATAATTGCTCAAGTAAACATCAAGATCATCAGCCAATATTCTCCTAGAAAATTCAGCCAATAATGGTAATGGTGGAAAATAAATTCTTTTCTTGTTGTTTTGTTCCTAAATATGCTAAACTAACTTAAAACACTAACATAACATAAAATCAAATTAATCTAACAAGTTTCTCTCTCCTAACCCATTTTTCCAGAATTGAATTCATCCTCAAATCACATGATTCAACCATGGAAAATGATGAGAAATGCATGAAAATGATAAATCTTAAGCTAAGCTTGAAAAATCATACCTTTAAACACTTGATTTCTTGAAAAATCACAGTTTTTCTTTGAATTTTCTCACTCTAGGGTTTGTTCTTATTTCTCTCTCTCTCCTGCTGGTTCTGGCTGACCATCCCAATGAAGAATTCTGGAACTTTCAAGCCTTTTAATAGGCTTCATAAAATATTATTACTTTATTTACCTTTTGAATATTTTATTATTTTATTTTTTTCTAGCCATCTTTTTGACTTTCTTTTTCTACCACTCAATCCTCTTCACTTATCCATGTCTTCCATGAAATTTCTAGACTTTTCCAAAGTTTTGGTGGAGTAAATTTTTAAAAATTACACTTTTGCCCCTGTAAAGTGAAAAATTACGTTTTTACCTCAAAAACTGAAAAATTGCCCATAGACATATTTTTCATCCCTTATACTCATACCATTCTCCAATTTGTCAAATGTGATCTAAATTCTCTCAAAATCTCAAATTTTGTCTGCGAGTGGAAAAATTACGATTTTGCCCCTAGATAGTGAAAATTCTGATTTGACTCCGAATTGATCCTCGAACTCCTAATTACCATTTTGAGTCATCCCTGAACTGTGAAACTCTTAATTTCACCTTAAAATTCCTACTTGAACTAGTTCGAGGCTTAATCGACTCAATGGTACCATTAGGGGCAATATCGTCTTTTAACTATTTCTCGAACTTCCTAAATATACAAACATTCTATCGAGTATGTGAATGACATTATAATTATTTTACAAAGCAAGGTTTGACAACACTACCCCCCTTAAAATAAAATTTTATCCTCAAAATTTCACTTATCAACTCGAAAAAAATGTGGGGTATTATCTTTTTATTCGATGCTCAACTCCTCCTGTTATCTCCTTTATAGGGAATCTTGATTTGCTCATCGTATTTATTTCCAACTCAACTTGAATACTTCACTTATATCTATTATTACCCTTTAGAATTTGATCAGCAATAATCCTCTCGATCATGAGTCCTTATGTCATTTAGGATTATACTAAGTGGTTTTCCAAGATAAAGAGTCTACGCAGCCTCCTGTCTATAATCAGTGCTGTAGTCACTGACTATAAACAAAGACTCTATGTCAACTCCACTATTTCGCTGTTTACCACAAGAGTTGCTTCATTTAATTACTTTTCATTCAACTGAGTTAATACAAGAATTATAAATCCTCATACTAATCCTTTATAGTACACATTTTCTATGCCACCGTCGTAATCCTTTATTCACAAATTCGTTACTTAACATTGATGTCCCTTCTAATTAATCTCTCATCCTCTTTATTTCTTAAGATTTGACTTTGATCAATATATTATTAATCTTAATACTCCACAAGGTAATTTATTTCAATGTAGCCGTTGGAATCTACTTAATTAAAACAAATCTTTTACTTGTCATTCTCAACGGCTTGGCTCCTTTTTGAGTCTATACCACAATTAGCAAAGTAAATTTTCTATCACAGATGCATGATCGGGATACTGACCCCAACATATGTATATTATCTATGTGATATGCCACCGTCATCCCTTAGGGCATATTTCATTACCAATATTCACATATCTTTACCATGATAATTTCTCAAATAAATTAAAATTTGTGGGGGAAAACATACTTTACAATTTATATCTGTCTCTATAAGCATCTCCAAAAATCCTCATGTTCTATGTCCCACCTTAGGACAGTCTTCCCATATAGTTCAATAGATCACAACTTCATCACACGCCTAATGATTCATTATTGATAGTATCCCACTATTCTCATAGTCGTAACCGATTATATTCTTCATCTTAAAATTTTACGGTATCACCTTCTAATTCCCTCCATACTCAAATTTATAATCCTTGACTTAACCCCATTAACTGGTGATCAATTCATAATACTGCAAGGTTTAATCGTTATTAAATCTAATAATTGCTGAAACCATTAATGGCTTCCTATTTCAACCTTCAATACTTATTTAAAATAATTGATCTTGCCACTAAGATAATTATTCATCCTCAATACTTATATTACTAATCTACCTTTGTCATACTAAAAGATTTTTACACTCTTTCTGTCCTTTAAACAACTACTCCATCATCCGTTTATATTATACAAGACAAAAGTCAACTCTTAAGACTTTTATACAAGGGATTATTATCCTTCTTATACTGCATCTGCCTAGGATTACAATATTACAAGCTTCAACAAGGCACTAAACATCTTTAGGATCATTATCATCTTGATCCTTTTTCGAGTCCGTTTCAAGTTCTCCCTTTTTTTTCTCTTGCCATTTACTTACATTGCTCCCACAACCTGAGGGAGAATGTCTAACGACAATCACTTAATCTCTTACACACCTTGAAAACAAATAGGTCTCTATATGCAGACTCATGCATTCTATTCGACTTAATTTAACTTAATCCGGGGTCACGCAGTGTCAATGTGGATTTCTTAAAACAACTTTAAAACCAAAAACTTTAAAATCCATATCTTTAAAATCAAAATCTTTGATCTTTAAACCATGCTCTGATACCAATCGAATTCGACTCAATCCCTCAGGGCATAATGGCATCCAATGGTACCTATCAGAGCACTCGGCAAGAGGTGCACTTCACTCAGGGACGTATCGGGAGCAGTCCCTTCCCTCCTCTTCCAAGCTCCTGGGCGGAGAGTCATACTTCGTCATAGATCATATGCGAGAGTTCCCAGGAATAGGGTTATCTTTCCCTTTGCTCTGATACCACTTTAATTCTTCCACCCACTCGGGACACTAGTGGCATCAAAGGGTACCATTAGGGGCAATATCGTCTTTTAACGATTTCTCGAACTTCCTAAATATACAAACATTCTATCGAGCATGTGAATGACATTATAATTATTTTACAAAGCAGGGTTTGA
>NC_030852.1:11959135-11978359 GCF_000208745.1 Theobroma cacao
GACAGTTTGTAGATAGTCGAGTAGGACGAGAACTAAGCTCGGAACTGCATTATAGAAAGTAAGAGTTCACAGTCTTACATCCTCTTGGTCAATTGGAGCCCACGTGTCATTGCAGATCAAAACTTATATTTTGGTTATCTGTATTTCTATTCATACAATTTTTACTTTACTTTCATGTGCGAAAAATTATTTACGAATATTTCTATAAAAATTTATTTTATGAGAAAATAGAATATTTTATTTATTATTTTTGAATAGTACTAGTTGTCAACAATTTGCTTTCAAATGAACGTTTTAGATACTTAATTTTTTTTAAATCATTAAATATATATTTTCGGCTTACCTACTACATTTTTAGCAAGTTTCGAGGTTTTCGACAAAAATGACAAAAATGCCCCTGTGAGCAAAAACAAAATGTTATGTTATGATTTGGAAATGATTTGTAATTCTTCGTATTTTGATTATTTGATAACTATTGCTCACCGGGGAAGTGCGAAAGCTAATACGAGAGCCTTGCGAGGTTTCGATCGACATTCGGGGTGAAGAATGTTTGTCGAGGCTTCGCGGCGATTGTCACGGGCTCGATGGGGAGTTCCGGGTCGTGACATAGTGAAAATTTCGATTTGACTCCAAATTGATCCTCAAACTCCAAATTACCATTTTAAGTCATCCATGAACTGTGAAACTCTTAATCTCACCTTAAAATTCCTATTTGATCTAGTTCGAGGATTAAATAAACTTTGCTGTACCTCTAGGTATAATACCGACTTTTGTAAATTTTTCGGGACTCTCGTAGCATGCAATCATGCTATCATCACATGTAAGTCATGAATAGTATTTTATAAGGTCGGGCTTTACAAAACATCTTCTAAGTCTGCATGTACTACCATTCTCATTTACATGTTGCCACCAAGCATAACATCAATATTCATTCATACGTACCAGCATCCATAACCTTTTAAGCCTTTCCTAACAACACATATGTACATAATCCATTTTTTCCCAAGCTTCCCATTAATATAATTGCTTTCCAACCATACCTATGACATCACAATAACACTGCATATTGCACGCAATCATTTTGACAATATTAAACCAATCATAGGCTTCAAATTGTAACATTAAGCTTACCACTTGGTTCTAGCTTGGATTTCACCTAACAAAATTCATAATTTCCTCACACCCATGGCCACCATAGCTGCCACAAAATGATTCACACATTATTTCTCCAAAGATTTAACCAACAGTGAGCTTAAAACACATAAATCCTTACCTTATGTTTCTTGAATCTTGAGACCCACTTGATATTTCTTCAATTACTCTTGAATCACTCACTACCCAAGCCTCTCACTTTTCTCTCCTTTCTTTCCATGGTCGATTCTCTCTATTTTTCTTTTCAAAATGTATGGTGGTAAGGTGAAAATGGCATGGGAGCAAGAAAATGGTGTGGGAGCTTGAAGGAGAAGATGAAAATATCTTGTGGCTGCAGATAAGAACCGGTCATGGGATAAGGATGAAGAGTCAAAGCTTCCAATTAATGGCAAAATTACCATTTTTCCCTCCAAGGTTTTCACCCTTTTTAATTGTATCCTCCCACAATCTTTTAATTCCAATTTCTCTCCATTTTTCCTCCTTAACACTTGTATCAATAAAATATCAAGTTTATGTTTCAACGCGGTATCACCGAATTATTTAAATATTTACTTACCCGTGCTAGCTCTATTTAATAAAGACACGCGAGCCCCATTAAGATCATTTTTCTCTAAAATTTCCTTGTTCTTCTTCTCCCCCACTTAGATTGACCATATACTCCTTCATGGAAAATTTTGACACTGAATAAAATATTATTTTATTCTAAAATTTTTCACTTGTCTCCTTGGCATCCAAAATGTCTTATTATGTCCCGATTCACTTCCAAATCACTTTTTATATAATTAATTCATCCTCAATAAAAATATTATTACTTAATTACTATTTCCTCGCATGCGAAATATTTTATTCCAAACTATGCCTTTCACCCTTCGTCACTTTTAAACACTCTAATTAACCTTAATTGGCATTCGGTAAGCCTTATTAGCTAACGTATCCAGGTACAGGGTGTTACACATTTATAATGTCACGACCCGGTACTCCCTTCCAGCTCGTGACATCCGTCGCGATATCTCGATAAACATTCATTACCCGGCATGTCAACCGTAACCTCGTAAGGCTCTTGCATCAGTTTTACATCTCCCTTGTGAGCAACAGTTATTAAATACCATGTTTTAAAGAAATATAGACCAATTTCAAATAAAAAATAATCAAAAAGTAATCTCTACTATACAAGGGTATTTTGGTCATTTTACCAAAAATTTTTGAACCCTGGTAAAAATATGATATACGAGTAATAAGCATCCATTTCATATCTAAAAATAAGTTTCGTTGTCTAATTCATCAATTTAAAGTGAAATTATAGCTATTCAAATTAAATAAAAATATTAAATAAAATATTCCATTTTCTTATAAAACAATATTTATAGAACTCTACGTAAATAATTTTTGTAGCGTAAAAGCAAAATAAATTCATACATACAATGGCACACTCAGCTATGTATACAAAATATTCTACAATGACATGTGGGCCCCCAAAATAAACATATATGTACAAGACTATAGACCTGTGATTTCTAAGGGTGCAAACCCAAAAGCAAACCCTTGACATAATCAGCGGTCTACAGACTGCCCTGAGTTGGAAATAGGTGAAAAGAAGGGGTGAGTTTTTATAAACCAGTGAGTAAGCAAATTTCATCTAAAACATCTAAAGTCGAGTAAATGGAGACAATTTAAAATATCTCAACATAATATGATTCATAACATCAAATCTCATTTCAACCCATGTAAATCAATTTCATTTCATCAAAATCAACAAGGCTTATGATTCTCTTAAAGCTTGGCTCGTGCCAAAAACTTGCACTCGGTGACACTTTGAGCTGAGGCATCCAACTGAGTCCGCCAAGGTTGTTAAAATAACATATGAGTATAAAACTCATTTTTCCTTTACATTTAAAAGCACAACCATTCCTTGGCGTTGGCTAAGTTTCACCCTCACGTGGTGGTTCGGCGTGAGGTGAACTCTAACTTTACCTTAGGAGATACCCTCTGCGCCTCTCGTACCAAGGTAAAATATAATCGGGTTTACCGTGTCCCTAGAATAGGCTAGTCCATGAAAATCCACCCACTGCAGTAAGCTAGTCAAATAACCCACCAATTCAATAAAATTTTTGACAGCATGACATGGCTAATATAATATTACCAACCTGTCAAGGCAAAGCAAAAAAGTTCATATATTCGACACAAACATAAATCCAGCCATGCTTGCCATCACATTGTCATAAGCCATCAATTCAAACCATATGTCAAAACATATATATAACACAAGTATACAATCTCCACTTACTCAATTTCCAAAACCAATATTCAATTTCAAGACAAGTTATAAATCTCATTTCGTTTAATCAACACTTCAATTATAAAACACAATAGTTTGCAATTTAAATTCATTTTTTTTAAAACATAAAAACGAGTATAAACTATTTTAGATAGTTAAGATGAAAGTCTGATTACTCACAATAGCAGGAGTTTGGAATACTCCTATTCTTGGTCCTCGGGCTCAATATCTTTACCCTTATCAAAGGGCTCACCACCTATAAATAATACACGACACACAATTCAATATATTTGTGCCAAACTGTTATAAAACTATTTCAAGCTCTATATGAATGCATGACATTGAATGAGAATTGTCCGAATAATCACTTAAAGACGCTGTTTTACGTGGGTTCACTTGTGATCGGAATGAATTTGCATTCGACCTAATTCGAATTATACACCATTTATTTAACCAAAACATCCGATTCAACTCCAAATATATTCATTACACTCCCAATAATCTAATACACCAAAGCATTACAATGAACTTGATTTTTGAATAACTTCACCATTTTTCAAAATTCATTCTGATTCTGAGCTAACATACTAATCAATGTCTACACAGTCTCGTAAATCCATATATATCATTAGGAATCAAATCCAAGTCCATTTACTATGATTTTCTCATTTTCCATCAAGCCATTTTCTAAAGGAACTATATTTTCAATAACCGGTTTTGATATCCAACACCATAATTCATCAATTCCTAGCTAAATAACATGAAATACAACCAAATCCATCATCAACATGTCCTATAGAAAATTCAGCAAAATGCGGGTGGTTGAAGAACATGTGATTTTCTTGCTTGTTTTTCCTTCCAAACATTACAAAATGACTCAAAACACTAGGATATTATGAAATCTAGCAAAATTTGAAATGCCCCATATTTTGATATGGTGATAAATAAAGTGGTTGGATGCAAATTGAGGCCAATTAAAATGTTTAAACGTGATGGAAGATGAAAGGAGTAGTTTAGAATAAAATCATTCGCACGTGAGAAAATAACAATAAAATAATATTAAAATATTAATATTTAGCCGGATGTCGAAATCAGTCATGAAAAATGATCATATGGTTGATCCAAGTGGGGGAGAAGAAATACAAGTGAATTTTTGTAGAAATAAGCGACAAAAGTGAAATACGCATGTTTTGTTAAGTCGAACCAACGCGGATAAGTAAATATTTAAATATTGTGGTAATACCGCGTTGAGGTGCAATTTGTATATTTCGGTGGTACACGCATCGAGAAAGGAAGTTAGATGAAAATTAAAATTTTTAGACATATTAAAAGGATTGAATTTAACATATAAAGATTTAAAGGATATGTAGTGAAATTAATGAGAAAAATAAAATGAACATAGAGTAAAATAATAATAATATAAAAAAAAAATATTTGAGGACCAACATGGGCAGCCGCCCATGTGGTCAATAAAAGAGTCAAAGACTCTTGGTGAATTGGAAGGGGGGCGGCCGGCCACGTGGAGCAAAAAGTGAAGGAAGAAAAAAATTTTGATGTGGCTGGCCATGATGGAATATTGTGGAAGATTCATGAAGGCATAAAATAATATATATATATATATATATATATACCATTGAGTAAGCTAAGTAAAGAGACAAAGAAGAAGAGAGGTCAGTTGAGAGAGAGTAAAGGAGAAATAAAAGAGCAAAGGAAGAAGAAAGAACCGAGAGAAAGAAAAACAAAAAGAAAATCGTGCATGAGAAAGGAAAATAAAAGGAAAAGAGAGCTGAGTTGAGGGGCTGTTTTTGCTACCATTCAAGAAGGAAAGAAAGCCATTTAAGGGCTGGTTTTGGAGGCTGAAAATAGCCATTTTTCTGCTGGTTTTGGAGGCTGAAAAGTGCCATTTTTCTGCTGGTTTTGGAGGCCAAAAAGTGTAAAATTTTGCAGTAGAAAATTTAAGTTTTGAGGTGCTGTTTTGATGGTTAATTGTGGTTGTTTTGGTTGCAAATTTTTTTGAGGGAAAGGTGCAGCTTAGCTACTGAAATTTTAAGGAAAAACAGAGCAGCATAGCTGCTGATTTCGAAGCAAAAATAAGCAACCTTAGCTGCTGAAAAATTAAAAGTTAAAAGGCAAGAAAGGGTGATCGGTGGTGAGAGGGAGAGAGAGGAAGAGAGTGGGACGATTTGTGCATGTGAAGAAAAGAAAAAGGAAGACAACAAGGCCACTGGACGGTGGGAGAGAAAGAAACAAAGAAAAGAAAAGAAAAGAAAAGAAAAGAAAGGAAAAGAAAATAACAAGGAAAATGGGCATGGCCCAACAAGCAAGAAAAATGGACATGGTCCAATAAAGGAAAAATGGACATGGTCCAATTAAAAAGAAATGGGAGAAGTCCATGAATAAGAGTCCAAAAACAACAAAGGAAGAAAAATCCAAAAGAAAAGAAAGGTGGAGATTTGGGCCAACCTAGCTTAATTGGGTAAAATTTCTTTACTCTTCACCATGATTAATTTTGAAATTGGACTATATGGAGGCTAGCTTATTTTATTTAATTATGCATTGGTTAGTTGGTAATATGAAGTAAATTTAAGTTGCTTAGAAGGTTGAAATAGGTACTTAATACCGTAAATAAGTTACCGGTGTTAATAATCTAAAGAATTATGTGAGTAAAGGATACAATTAATTATAGTAAAATTATATTAAGATATGAATTAGGTGGGTGGATTTATAATAGAATGAGAGGAAGGGAAGTGGAATTAATGCACTTAATATAGTGGATTTAAATTGTGCTAGGAAAGTTAATGTGGGAGCGTGTCGAGCAAAGTATATGATTGGCAATTAGAAGTAATTGTACGCATATATGAAGCAATAGCGACATAGAAATCTCGCTATTGTGAGGTGAGTAACCTTACCATCATTTTTATTATCTAAAGTATGTTTTTATTCGGTTTTGGTGAAATTTTATGAAAAGGAGTTTAAATGGTAAATCTTTGTGTTTTACAAAAAAAATGTATTTACATGAAAGGATTTTATAAATTGTCTTGAAATCGAATAATGATTTTGAAAAATAGAGTAATTAGAGACCACTTGTTATATTGTAAATTTATGATTTGAAATTGAATGGCTTATGACAATACTTGCATGAATGGCTGAATTGATATTTGTGTTAAAATTTATGAAATGTGTATTTAGCCTTGAAAGATTGTGAATTACAATAATTGCCATATCATGTTGTTGAATTTTATTGTATGGTGGGTTTAGCTTGCTACAGTGGGCATATTCTGTGGACTAGCCTATTAGAGGGGCACAAAATTCGGATATATATATGTACCTCGGTCGGAGAGGCGTATAGGGTATCTCTTGAGGTATGGACAGAGTTCACGTCACGCCGAACCACCTCGTGATGATGAACTCTGCTAACGTCAAGGAATGGCTGTGTTTTTCAAACTAAAAATATGTTTTACGTGTATACGAAATTTTAACAGCCTTGGCGGACTCAAGTGTACGCCTCTGATCAAGGTGTCGTTGAGTACTATTTGATGGCATGAACCAAATGTTTATAGAAGTCATAAGCCTAAATGAGAAATTAAATGAAATACAACCGTTTGCATGGGTTGGGATGAATTTTCAAATTGTGAAATACGTATTGTGATGGGATATCTTAATTGTCTCCTTTTACTCGACTTTAGTTTATTTAAATGATTTTTGTTTACTCACTGGGATTTTATAATCTCACCACCCTCTTTTCCACCCATTTCAGGTTCAGAGTAGGCTGTAGATAGCTGGTTCCATTGAAGATTTCCATTGGATTAGCGTCCTCCACATTGTAGGTTCACAGTTTCTTTAATTCTGGTTATTGTGAGCCCACTCGATGTTGTACATTTAAATTAATTTAAATACTCTAGTTTATTACGTTACAGTATGAATGAATTTATTTTGCTTTCAAGTTATAAAAAGTATTTACGTATAACTCTAAAATTACTGTTTATAAGAAAATAAAATATTTTATTCAATATTTTGTTTTATCTTCTTATTATATTCAAATAATTATAATTTCATTTTAAATAAAGGTTTTAGATGCCTAAACTTATTTTAATTGTGAATTATGTGATTGGTACTTGTTTACTACATTTTAACTGGTTTCGAAATTTTCAGTGGAAAATGACCAAAATGCCCTTGTAAGACAAAAATTTTTAATTTATCTGTTTTAAGTTGAAAATAGCTCAAAATCCTTTAGAACATAATATTTGGCAACGGTTACTCACCGGGGAAAAGTGAAATTGATATTAAGCCTTGCGGGGTTTCGATTGGCATTCCGGGAGATGAGTGCCCATCGAGACACCGAGGCGGTTGTCACGAGCTTGAGGGGATTTTCGGGTCTGTGACAAAATTCATCACCAAAAATTCTCTCTCTAGATTTGTCCAGCAAAGGTTCCCTCTTGAAAACTTGAATTTCAGCCATGGAGAATGAAAAAGAATGCATGGGAAAGGTATATCACAAGCTAAAATTAAAAAATCTTACCTTTACTTGCTTGATTCCTTGAAATCCAACAATTTCTCTTGAATTTTTCCTTCCTAGGGCTTGTTCTTCTCTTTTTCTTTTTGTTCCCTTGCTTGCCGGCCATAAGAGTGAAATGGGAGAAGCTTAAGTCGGTTTATAAAGGAAAATCATAAAAATATTAAAGCTTGACACATGTCACCACTTGATTGGTCCATGATTAAAAACTTAACCATTAAGCAATTTCTCACCACCACATGTAATGCCATAATTATCCAAAGCACAAAGTGATAATAGGTGAAATTCATGGGCTTGACAAGTGTCATGGTGGTGTAAAATTTCAATTACGTCCTCATGGACACGTGAAATGACCATTTTGCCCTTATACTCGAAAATGTCAAAAATTGAAAATTTTCACTCCACAATTTCAAATTATGCTCCAAATAGTGAAACTTGGTCAAAAATCTCGTCCAACATTCCAATTTTGCCCTTGGATGCCAAAATGACCATTTTGCCTCTACGTTATGAAAATTTCCGAATTAACTCCAAATCAATCCTCGAATTTCGAATCATCATATTAAGACATTCTAAGATTAAATAACTCTCAAATACATTGTAAAATCGTTATTTGGCCTAGTTCAAGGCTTTAATCAATTTAATTGTACCACTAGGTACAATACCGACTTTTAACAATTTTTCGATACATTCACTTATGCATACATTCTATCAAGCACATGAATGACATGACAAGTATATCATAGAGTAGGGCTTGACATAAAAAATTATAAAACCATTTAAAGCAAGCAATTATGCTTTCGAAGGTATAGGTGACTATAAATGGACTTCTCTTGTCAATCGATGGCTTTCTCTTCGCGTTTTCATATGCAAACATCAAATTATGATCTTCTTTTTACCAAGAATGAAACAAATTCAATTTAAAACTATTTATAAAGTTATAAAATCACTTAAAGTGAGTAACAAGGCTTTCAAGTGCATGAGTGACTATAAATGAACTTTTCTTGTCAATGGATGACTTTCGCTTTGTGTTTCTCGATGCAAATGTCAAATTATGATTTGTTTTAACCAGAAATGAAAAATATTCAATCTAAAATCATTTATAAGCTTACAAAACCATTTAGAGGGAGTAATTAGGCTTTTGAAGGCATGAGTGGCTATAAATGGACTTTTCTTGTCGATGGATAGCTTTCACTTCATGTTTCTAGATACAAGCATTAAATTATGATATGTTTTAACTAGAAATGAATAAAATTTCGGTTTAAAATCATTTACAAGGTTATAAAATCATTTCAAGCAAGTAACTAGGCTTTCAAAAGCATGAACAACCACAAATGGACATTTCTTGTCAATAGAGGGTTTTCGCTTCACGTTTTTCAATGTAAAAGTCAATTTAGAATTTGTTTTAACCAAAAATAAAAAAATTCAATTTTAAAATCATTTACTAGATTATAAAACTATTGAAAGCGAGTAACTGGGCTTTTGGAGGTATGAGTGACTAAAAGTGTACTTCCCATGTTAATGGATGGCTTTCGCTTCACATTTCCAGATGCAAACATCCAATTATGATCTATTTTAACCAAACATGAATAAAATTTCAATCTAAAATGATTTATAAGATTGTAAAACCATTTAAAGCGAGTAATGAGGCTTTCACAAGCGTGAGTGACTATAAATGGAAACATTAAATTATAAATGGATGGCTTTCGCTTCATGTTTCCAGATGCAAACATCAAATTATGATATGTTTTAACCAAAAATGTAAAATATTTCAATTCAAAATCATTTATAAGATTTTAAAGCCATTTAAAGCAAGTAACAACGATTTCGAAGGTATTGGTGACCATAAATGGATTTTTCTTGTCAATGGATGGCTTTCGCTTCACGTTTCTCGATATAAACATCCAATTATGATGTACTTTAACTAAAAGTAAAAAAACTGATTTAATATCATTTATATGATTATAAAACCACTTATAGTAATTACCAAGGCTTTCGAAGGCACTAGTGATAATAAATGGACTTTTCTTGTCAAGGTATGGCTTTTGCTTGACATTTCCCAATGCACATATCCCATTATGATTTGTTTTAACCAAAAATGAAAATAATTCAATTTAAAATCATTTATAAGATTATAAATCAATTTCAAGCGAGTAACTAGGCTTTTAAAGGCATGAGTGACTATAAATGGACTTTTCTTATGAATGGATGGTTTTGCTTCACATTTCCCAATGTAAACAACAAATTATGATGTGTTTTAACTAAAAATGAAAAAAACAGTTCAATTTAAGATGATTTATAAAATTATAAATCCACTTAAAGTGAGTAATGAGATTTTCAAAGGTATGAGTGACTATAAATAGACTTTTCTTGTCAATGGATGACTTTTGCTTCATGTTTCTCGATGCAAACATCAAATTATTATCGATAATAATTATTATTATCGATGCAAATATCAAATTATAAAACCATTTAAAGCGAGTAACTAGGCTTTCTAATGCATGAGTGATGAGAAATGGACTTTTTTTGTCAATGGATGGCTTTGCTTCACATTTCCTAATGGAAACATCAAATTATGATCTGTTTAACCAAAAATGAAAAAAAATTAATTTTAAAATCACTTAAAGTGAGTAATAAGGGTTTCGAATGCATGAGTGACTATAAATGGACCTTTGTTATCAATGGATGGCTTTCGCTTCATGTTTCCATATGCAAATAATAAATTATGATATATTTTAACCAAAAGTAAAAAAAAATTTCAATTTAAAATCATTTATAAGATTATAAAACCATTATAAGCAAGTAACAAGGCTTTTGAAGACACGAGTGATTGTAATGGTCTTTTTTTGTCAATGAATAGCTTTTTCTTCATGCTTCTCAATGCAAACATCCAATTATGATATGTTTTAACAAAAAATTAAAAAATTTTGACTTAAAATCATTTATATGATTATATAACCATTTAAAGCGAGTAATTACACTTTCGAAGACATGGGTGACTATAAATGAACTTTTCTTGTCAATGGATCGCTTTCGCTTCATGTTTCCTAATGCAAACAATAAATTATGAACTGTTTTAACCAAAAATGAAAAACACTTCAATTTAAAATCATTTATAAGATTAGAAAACCATTTAAAGTGAGTAATAAGGCTTTCGAAGGCATAAGTGACTATAAATAAACTTTTCTTGTCAATGGATGGTTTTTGCTTCATGTTGCTCAATGCAAATAATAAATTATGATTTGTTTTAAACAAAAATGAAAAAAATTCAATTTAAATCATTTTTCATATTATAAAACCATTTCAAGTGAGTAACAAGGTTTTCAAAGGCATGAGTTACTATAAATAGACTTTTCTTATCAATGGATGGCTTTCTCGTCATGTTTCCCTATGTAAACAAGATATTTTGATTTGTTTTAACAAAAAATGAATAAAAATTTAGTGAAAAATTATTTATAAGACTCGAAAAGTATTTAAATGAGTAACTACGCTCTCAAAGGCATGAGTTACTATAAATGGATTTCTTTTGTCAATAGATGGCTTTCGCTTCATGTTTCTTGGTGTAAACATCCAATTATGATCTACTTTAACCAAAAATGAAAAAAAATTGATTTAAAATCATTTATAAGATTATAAAACCACTTAAAGGGAGTACCAAGGCTTTGAAGGCACTAGTGACAATAAACAGACCTTTCTTGTCAAGGGATGTTTTTGCTTCATGTTTCTTGATGCAAACATTCAATTATGATCTATTTTAACCATAAATGAAAAGAATTCAATTGAAAATCATTTATAAGATTATAAATTAATTTCAAGCAAGTAACAAGGCTTTTGAAGGCTTTAGTGACTATAAATGGACCTTTTTATAAATGGATGGTTTTTCTTCATGTTTTGGATGCAAACAACAAATTATGATGTGTTTTAACCAAAAATAAAAAAAAAATTCAATTTAAGATGATTTATAAGATTATAAATCCATTTAAAGTGACAACAAGGCCTTCGAAGGCATGAATGACTATAAATGGACTTTTCTTGTCAATAAATGACTTTTGCTTCATGTTTCTCAATACAAACATCAAATTATTATCAATTTTAACCAGAAATGAAAAAAATTCAATCTAAAATCATTTATAAAATTATAAAACCATTTAAAGTGAGTAACTAGGCTTCCTAAGGCACGAGTGATGATAAATGGTCTTGTCTTGTCAATGGATAGCTTTTGCTTCATGTTTGTCAATTCAAATATCAAATTATGATTGATTTTAACCAGAAATGAAAAAAATAAAATCTAAAATCATTTATAAAATAATAAAACCATTTAAGTGAGTACTAAGCTTTCTTAGGCATGAGCGATTATAAATGGACTTTTCTTATAAATAGATGGCTTTCGCTTCATGTTTTTCAATGTAAAAATTAAATTATATTTGTTTTAACTGAAAATGAAAAAAATTCAATTTTAAAATCATTTACAAGACTATAAAACCATTTAAAGTGAGTAGTTAGACTCTCAAAGGCATGAGTAACTATAAATGGACTTCTCATGTCAATGGATGGCTTTCACTTCACGTTTCTAAATGCAAAACTCTAATTACGATTTATTTTAACAAAAAATGAATAAAATTTTGATTTAAAATTAGTTATAAGATTATAAAACCATTTAAAGTGAGCAATTAAGCTTTTGAAGACATAAGCGACTATAAATGGACTTTTCTTGTCAATGGATGGCTTTTGCTTCATGTTTCTCGATGCAAACATCAAATTATGATCTATTTTAATTGAAAATAAAAAACTTTTGATTTAAAATCATTTATAACATTATAAAACCATTTAAAACAAATAATTAGGCTTTCAAAGGCATGAGTGAACATAAATAGACTTTTCATGTCAATCGATGGCTTTCACTTCACGTTTCCTGATACAAACATCAAATTATGATCTGTTTTAACTAAGAATGAAAAAAAAAATTATTTCAAAATCATTTATAAAGTTATAAAATGTCATAGCCTAATTTTCGGGCCATGACTAATGCAAAGGCCTAATGGGCTCAGCCCACTAAGCCTAAGTAAGCCTACTAAATTGATCTTATACATAAATCCCTATTCCTTTAGAATCCAAAATTCGTAATGTTCAAATACCGTTCTTTTGAAAACAATTCATAAAACCCAATCATGCATTCATAATGGTATCATCAACCATTATATTCATATATAGATTAACAAATGATTCTTAGTATTTCACACCAAGTATTCATATACACATGATTAAACCTTGACTATCAGCGGAGTGACTCTAGGCATGATTGATAACACTTAGTGTCACATTAAACCTACCGAGCAATGTATAGGGAGGAGCACCTCGTCCTAGGATCCAACCACCTTTAACTTAGGAAACCTAAAACATGAATTTTAAAAACGTGAGTACAAACTCAGTGAGTGAACATAGGAAAGGAACAAGCAAACAATAAGGAAGGTTTAAAGAAAATCATGATGCATTTATCTTTAAAATAATGCAATTTAGTTTAGCTCTTATCAAAACCTCTCATGTAAACCCCAAATGAGTAAATCACTTGATAAAAAGGGTCCATGCTCAACAAAGGATTTGAAGAGTGAAAACTTTAATAGCATTTGTGCAATTCAAGTAAAGTAAACGACTGGTCCTCACTGCAACGAAAAGGCATTCTCACTACAGCGAGATTTCGACCAGCATTACCCCTCAAAATCTAAGAGTTTCTCACTGTAGCGAGAATGAATCTCGTTGTTGCGAGAAACCGAGCACCATGAAAAAATTTCCTTTCTTTCAAGAAAAAGCCATCTTGCTAAAATGACAAAAATCAACATGAAACGCATAAAAATTTCCAAAGTTCAACATGCAAGATTCACATGTGCAACACCATATACCATACTCATGAACTTTCTATAACACACATCTGTATATGTATATATATATATATATATATCCATCACCATACACACCCTTCCATCATCATCAGCTCATATGCACTCCCACTAGCACATGGCTAGGTCAGCATCGGCTTATGCGCACTCCTACTCACACATAGCCAGGTCAGCATTCGGCTTATGTACACTACCCCTTGCACATAACCAAGTCAGCATTGGCTTATGCGCACTCCCCCTCGCACGTAGTCGGGTCAACATCGGCTTATGCACACTCCTTGTAAAACCCGACCCTATAAATACATGTCATGACATACATGCATTGAGTAGCATGTTCTTACGCTAGAAAAGCACCTAAGAATAGACGAAACCTGATATTGTACCTAACGGTACACTTAAATTGATTTAACCTCGAACTAGTTCAAATAGGAATTGTAGGATGAAATTTAATATTTTATAGTCCAGGAATGACTAAAAATGATTGTTCGGAGTTCGAGGGTTCATTTGGGGTAAAATTAGAAATTTTGATATTCAAAGGTAAAATCGTCATTTTGCCACCTAAGATAATAATTTGATCATGGAGTGAAAGTTTTGCCCAAGATTAACTATTTGGAGTATAATTTAATGATAGGAAGTGAAAAAGTTTAATTCTGGTGATTTTTGGAGTGTAGGGGCAAAATCGTAATTTTGCCACCCACGGATAAAATTTGAGATTTTGAGAGAATTTAGATCAAATTTGACAAATTGGAGAATGGTATGAGTATAAGGGATGAAAAATATGTCTATGGGCAATTTTTTAGTTTTTTGGGCAAAAATGTAATTTTTCACTGTTACGGGGGCAAAAGTGTAAATTTCAAAAATTACTTCACCGAGACTTTGGCTAAGTCTGAGAATTTTATCTAAGCTATGGATATGTGGGACAAGTGTATGGTGAAAATTTGGAAACAAATAGATGAAATTTTAAAAATGGGCCAATGGGAAAGTGACACGTGGCATTTTTTAAATAAAATAATATTATTTTACTGAAAAGTCAGCCCATTTAAACCCAAATTTTGAGTGCTGGCCGGCCATAAGGAAGAACAAGAGAGGAAATAGAGAGGAAAGGAAGAAAAAAAGAAAAACCAAAGAGAAACAAGAAAATTCAAAGGGAAATTCACGGTTTTCGACCGTTTACGCGTCTAACGGTAAGATTTTTCTATTTTAGCTTGATTTCTACCTTTCCTATGCCTTTATTTCCATTTAGCATGCTTGAGGAGAGATCAAAAAGTGATATCAAGGTCTGGACGAAATTCTAGGGGAGAGAAATTGAAATTTTTAGGTTTTGATTTTTAGTTAAATTGATAGTTTTAGTTAGTTAAATGTGTTTAGAAATTAAATTGGGCAAGAAATCATTAAATTTTCACAATACCCACTCTTGGCTGGATGCTCAATGCTGTACAATGATGATGAATTGATTTTATTCTAAGGGAAATGAAGAGAAAATGATGAAAAACGATTAAACGTGATAGAAAAACAAAGTAGAAAATTAACCGAGTTAATGTCCCATTTTTGGCCGAATTTTCCAAGGAAGGGAGTGAGCTGATTTTGTTGTTTTTAGAAGGTTATTGGCTGATATTTAATGGTTAGAAATGTTGGAGAGAGAATGGGATGATTTAGAGCTAAAATGGAGCGCGTTAGCAATTTATCGGGCAAAGTGCCAAAAATAGGTTAATACCGCGTTTAAGCCGTTTTAGGCTATTGCATTTCATACCATGCATTAGTATAGGATTTAAGTTAATTATATAGTGATTTAGCATCAATGTGATGAATTGTGTAAATTTTTGTAATGTGTCTAGGAGGAGAGCCTTCCGGAAAAGGCAAAGAAGTCGTACCCGACGAGTAGTGATCGGGGCGCTTAGAAAGCTTTTAGTTTGTACAAACGGTGAGTAAACTTATTATTATTGTAAATTATCTAGAGTTTATTTTAAATGCCCTTTATGTATTTTATGAAATGAGAACGAGATTAAAACGGGATTTTTGATGTTTTAGGAATAAATGTGACAAATAAAAATATATTGTATTGATTATGAAATTGAGTAATTGGAGGCTACAAATTGACTTGAAAAATATATATTTTCCTAGGAATGGCTTATGAGAAATGAGTATATGTGGCTATATTTTGTGAATGCATTGGGAAATTTATGTAAGTTGTTTTACTATGCAGGCTGGATAAATAAATAAAAGCCACGTTATACTGTCGAAATTTTATTAAAATTGGTGGGTTAGTCACTGCAGTGACGGGTTTCCGTGGACTGCCTATTAGAGGGGCACGGTAAACCCAGTTATATAGTTACTCCGGTTGTAGAGGCGAGGAGGGTAACTCCCGGGGTAGTATTAGAGCTCACTTCACGTCGAACCCCCACGTGAATGTGTAACTCGGCCAACGCCAAGGAACGGCTGGTTTTAAAAATAAAAATGTGTTTCACGTGTGAATATTTTAACACCCTTGGCGGACTCGGTTAGATGCCTCGGCCAAGGTATCCCCGAGGATTAGTTTTGGCTTGAGCCTTGTTTTAATAAAAGACATAAGCCTTAACAACTGTTTTGGTAAATTACAAATATTTTATGGTTTAAGAAATAAATTGAAAACATTATGAAATGGGTTGAAATTTGTTGTTTAAACTTGCCTCCATTTTACTCGCCTTTAGATATTTATGATAATGTCTGTTTACTCATTGGGATTGCAAAATCTCACCCAACTCCTTTCCACCCATTTCAGGTTCAGTATAGACTGTAGATAGCTGATCTCATCGAGGACTACCATTGGATCTGCATTTTCCAAACCGTAGGTTCACAGTCCTCTTTACTTTTGTTTATTCGGGGGCCCTCTTGTTATTGTAAATTAAATTAAATATTTTGGCTTACTGTATTTCAGTATGTATAAATTTATTTAGCTTTTACGCTATAAAAATTATTCACGTATAACTCTATAAATATTGTTTTATAAGAAAATAGAATATTTTCCTTAATATTTCTTTTATTTTCTTATTATATTCAAATAACCGTAATTTCGTTTTAAATGAAGATTTTAGACTTTTAAACTCATTTTGAATATGAATTATGTGTTTTGTACTTGTATATTACGTTTTAGCCAGTTTCGAAATTTTTGAGAAAAAAATGACCAAAATACCCCTGTGTGGCGAAAATTTTATTTTGATTGTTTTTGATCTAAAATAGTATATATTCTCTAAAAACTCGATATTTAACAATGATTGCTCACAGGAAAGGAAAGAAACTGATATGTAAGCCTTGCGGGGTTCCGGTTGGCATTCCGGATAATGAGTGTCAATCAGGGACGTTGCGGCGATTGTCATGGGCTTGAGGGAGGTTCCGGGTCGTGACACTCCTACTTGCACATAGCCGGGTCAATATCATTACACAACATTATTCGTATACACATATATATATATATATATCAACATAGTATAGGAGCACATAAGTTCGTCCGATTACACATTTCACATTTTCACAACATCAAAATATTTTATCAAAGGCTTGTTCCCAAGGCACACGTTTTTAAAGACAAGTTGGAATAAATCATTCAATATTTCATACCAATACAATTATGTCTCCCAAAACGATTTTGAAATGCAAGTTCACTCACTTGGGAACAACGAGATATTAAGTTGCTAGTTTTTCGGAGGTGTCTTTAACTATTTTCATGGGCCAATCGATCGTTATTTACTCCGACACGCCACCACAGTACTCTAACCTTATCTTTGCACTTCCTAGCAGTAATACGAACTCAATATATTTAATTATACACTTGTGCGATAGCACTTCAATCAATTAATCCTTAATCTAATTCACATTTTTCATCCTCACCATTCACTTATTATTACTATTATCATTATTATTTTAAAACTAGCTAAATCTATTATTGATTTTCTTACTATTGACACTTACCTTTATATATTGTACTAACACAAATTTTCATATTTTAAATATTATCTAACAATTCTAGGACATTTATACCAAATAATTCAACTTATTCTATGTCATTATGTCACACATTCAACCCAATGAATTGGACTAAACCCAACAACATACTTCATAATGGATCCATAAAGAAAAGGCTTGGTTTTAATTTTTACCTTAATTGGGCTCAGATGCTAACCCAAGTAAAATATTGCAACCCATTAGACCAACTTTGCCAATTGCATTGTTGGAGGCCCAAAGAAATAATTATTATTTATTTTTATTTTTCTCTTTTTTTTCCTTTTTGTTTTTTTTCTTTCTTTCTTTCTTTCTTCCCCGTCTCTTTCTCTCTCTCTCCTTTGCTCCTCTTCCCCACCGGTTAGTAGCAACTTTCTTCTCTCTCTTTTCACTCACAAACCGGCAGCTCAAGCCTTTGTTTACTCCCTCACAAACCCAACAGCACCAGCTCTCATTTTCTCTCTCAAATTCGCAGTAAAACTCTTTTTTTTTGTGAGACCTCGACCTCTATAGGCTTGTAACTAAGAATAAATGTAATAATACGAGCTAGGGGTAATTTTGTCATTTTCTCTAATAAGCTTCCAGAAGAAAGTTTTATGATATTTTAAGGTCAAAATGGGTGTAAGACTGTATAAATGATGTGTGCTGGTGAAAACACGGAGAAAACTAGAAGTTTCAATAATTTTCATAACAAGGGCAAAATGGTCATTTTTCACCTTGAGTTAAAATTTTAAGTTTTTATGAACCCGAACATGTCTAGACCATTATGGACTTTGTCCCAGTGTTAAAAGAGCAAAAAGATTGCATAAAAGATTGGAAGAGAGTAAGTTAATTGGTGGAAGGGCATTTTCGTAATTTTATGGGAATGGATAAGTTGGCCTATAAATATCTTGAAATTTCAAGCACCTTCTTGAATTTCCAGCAGCTGGTCTGTAAAACTCGACCCTATAAATACATGTCATGACATACATGCATTGAGTAGCATGTTATTACGCTAGGAAAGCACCTAAGAAAAGACGAAACCCGATATCGTACCTAACGGTACACTTAAGTTGATTTAACCTCGAACTAGTTCAAATAGGAATTGTAGGATGAAATTTAATATTTTATAGTCCAGGAATGACTAAAAATTATTTTTCGGAGTTCGAGGGTTCATTTGGGGTAAAATTGAAAATTTTGATATTCAATGGCAAAATCGTCATTTTGCCACCTAAGATAATAATTTGATCATGGAGTGAAATTTTTGACCAAGATTAACTATTTGGAGTATAATTTAATGATAGGAAGTGAAAAAGTTTAATTCTGGTGATTTTTGGAGTGTAGGGGCAAAATCGTAATTTTGCCACCCACGGATAAAATTTGAGATTTTGAGAGAATTTAGATCAAATTTGACAAATTGGAGAATGGTATGAGTATAA
>NC_030852.1:11982075-11992007 GCF_000208745.1 Theobroma cacao
TGATGATGATGGGATGGTGTGATGATGATGATGGGTATATGCGTATATATATATACATATGTAAATATGTGTGTTATAGGAAATTGATGGATAATGGTTTATGGTTGTAATGCATGTGAAACTTGACATGTTAAACCTTGAGAAATTGTTATGTGTTTCATATTGATTTTGAACATTTCAAGCAGGGTGGATTTCTTTGGGAGAAAGGGATATTTTCATTTGATGCCCTGTATTTCGCTGCAGCGAGAAACTCTCGGGCTTTGAAAGGGTAGGCTGGCCGAAAACTCGCTGCAGTGAGGATGCATTTTCGTTGTAGCGAGAATGACACTGTAACTTCTCGCTGAAGCGAAATACATTATCGCTGCAGCGAGAAACTTTCTGTTTCTAGGTAGCAATTTCGCTGCAGCAAGAAACATTCTGTTTCTGGGTTACAATTTCACTGCAGCGAGATTGAATCTCGCTGCAGCTAAAAACTTTCTGTTTTGGTCTCCTATCTTGTTCAATTGTTGTCCTATCTTTCACTTCTTTGCTACCATATCAAAGCATGGACTTCCAACATTAAGGATTAAATGAGTTAAGTTTAAAATGAGGAGGTTTAGTGTAAAACCCGACCCTATAAACACATGTCATGACATACATGCACTGAGTAGCATGTTATTACACTAAGAAAGCACTTCAGAATAGACGAGAATCTCGGTATTGTACCTAACGGTACACTTGAGTTGATTTAACCTCGAACTAGTTCAAATAGGAATCGTAGGATGAAATTTAATATTATGCAGTCCAGGAATGACTAAAATGATTGTTCGGAGTTCGAGGGTGCATTTGTGGTAAAATGACAAATTTCGATGTTCAGGGGCAAAATCGTCATTTTGCGACCTAAGATAATAATTTGATCATGGAGTGAAATTTTTGACCAAGATTAACTTTTTGAAGTATAATTTAATGATAGGAAGTGAAAATTTTCAATTTCGACAATGTTCGAAACATAGGGGCAAAACGGTAATTTTGTCATCTCAGGGTAAAAATCGTAATTTACACCACCCAAAACTTGTCAAAATCATAGGATTTATTTATTTTTTGTATGAACAACTATGGTATGTTAAGTGGTGAAAAATTGAAGTTTAAAAGACGAAATTTTAAAAATGGGCTAATGAGAAAGTGACACATGGCATTTTTTAATGATTTAATATTATTTTAATGAAAAGTCAGCCCATTTAAACCCCATTTTAAGTGATGGCCGGCCATAAGGGAGAACAAGAGAGAAAATAGAGAGGAAACGAAGACAAAAAGAAAAACTAAAGAGAAACAAGAAAATTCAAAGGGGAATTCGTGTGTTTCGCCTGTTTACGCATCTAACGGTAAGATTTTTTGACTTTAGCTTGATTTCTACATTTCCTATGCCTTTGTTTCCATTTAGCATGCTTGAGGAGAGAGATCCAAAAGTAACATCAAGGGCTGGCCGAATTTCAATGGGGGAGAAATTGAAATTTTTAGGTTTCGATTTTTAGTTAAATTGATAGTGTTAATTAAATGTGTTTAGAAATTAAATTGGGTAAGAAAGCATTAAATTTTCACAATACCCACCCTTGCCTGAATCTGCAATGAGGTACAATGATAATGATCTGATTTTTATTCTAAGAGAAATTAAGAGAAAATGATGAAAAATGGTTAAATGTGATAGAAAAACAAAGTAGAAAATTTATCGAGTTAGTGTCCCATTTTTGGCCGAATTTTTCAAGGAGGAAAGTGAACTGATTTTGGTGATTTTAGAAGGTTATTGGCTGATATTTAATGGTTAGAAATGTTGGAGAGAGAATGGGATGATTTAGAGCTAAAATGAAGCGCGTTAGCAATTTATCGAGTAAAGTGCCAAAAATAGGTTAATACCGCGTTTAAGCCGTTTTAGGCTATTGCATTTCATACCATGCATTAGTATAGGATTTAAGTCAATTACATAGTGATTTAGCATCAATGTGGTGAATTGGGTAAATTTTGCATTGTGTCTAGGAGGAGAGCCTTCCGGTAAAGGCAAGGAAGTCGTACCCGACCAACAGTGATCGGGGAACCTAGGAAGCATTTCATCTGTACAAACGGTGAGTAAAGCTATTATTATTGTAAATTATCTAGAGTTTATTTTTAAATGCTCTTCATGGATTTTATGAAATGAAAATGAATTAAAATGGGATTTTTGATGTTTTAGAAATAAATGTGATAAATAAAAATATATTGTGTTGATTATGAAATTGAGTAATTGGAGGCTGTCAATTATTTTGAAATATATATATTTTACTATGAATGGCTTATGATATATGAGTATATGTGGCTATATTTTATAATTTCCTTGGGAATAAATGTAAGCTGTTTTTACTATGCAGGCTGGGTAAATAAATAAAAGCCACGTTATACTGTCAAAATTTTATTAAAATTGGTGGGTTAGTCACTACAGTGACAGGTTTTCGTGGACTGCCTATTAGAGGGGCACGGTAAACCTGGTTTCATAGTTACTCCGGTTGTAGAGGCGAGGAGGGTAACTCCCGGGGTAGTGTTAGAGTTCACTTCACGTCGAACCCCCACATGAATGTGTAACTCGGCCAACGTCAAGGAACGGCTTGTTTTCAAAACTAGAATGTGTTTAACATGTAAATATCTTAACAACCTTGGCGGACTCGGTTAGATGCCTCCGCCAAGGTATCCCCGAGAACTAGATTTTGGCTTGAGCCATGTTTTTAATAAAGGTTATAAGCCTTGACAACTGTTTTGGTAAATTACAAATGTTTTATGGTTTAAGAAAGAAATTGAAAACCTTATGAAATGGTTTGTGATTTGTTGTTTCAACTTGCTTCCATTTTACTCGCCTTTAGATATTTATGATAATGTCTGTTTACTCATTGGGATTGCAAAATCTCACCCACCTCCTTTCCAAACATTTCAGGCTTGTGATAGCTTGTAGATATCCGATTTTGTCGAGGATTTTAGTTGATCCCTCTATCCTACAGACAGTAGGTTACTATCACCAATACTGGGTGTATATATGGGCCACTTGTCATTGTAATTATTATTGTACTTTATAACTTTGTAAATTATTGTATGTATGAATTTATTTTATTCTCATGCTACAAAAATNGTTACTATCACCAATACTGGGTGTATTTATGGGCCACTTGTCATTGTAATTATTATTGTACTTTATAACTTTGTAAATTATTGTATGTATGAATTTATTTTATTCTCATGCTACAAAAATTATTTATGTATAGTTCTATAAAAATTGTTTTATAAGAAAATGAAATATATTATCAAATATTTTTATTTAGTTTAATTAGCCAACTTTTCACTCTAAATGAATGATTTAGATTATAAAAATTTATTTTTAATCGGCAGTGGATATTTTTCTACCATACATTGTATCTTTATCAGATTTTGAAATTTTTTGGTAAAAATGACCAAAATACCCCTATGTGGCAAAAATTTTATTTTGATTATTTTCGATCTAAAATAGTTTATATTTTCTTAAAACTCGATATTTAACAACTATTTCTCACAGGAAAGGCAAGAAACTGATTCGCTAGCCTTGCGAGGTTCCGATTGGCATTCCGAATAATGAGTGTCAATCGGGACGTCGCGACGGTTGTCATGGGCCCGAGGGAGGTTCCAGGTCATGACATTTAGTAAGAAATCCTCGGCCAGTTGAGAAACCCTCGTTCGGTTAATAACTAAATCCCAACGTCGCTGCAACGGAAAGGCATTTTCGTTGTCGTATTTGACTTACTTGTGTAATATTGAAGCTTTTATTCTTCAAATGGTTCGTTATGTATGGGTTAATGATTTTCAAATGATTAATCATTTAAAGGCTTGATGAGGGGTTTTTAATAAGAATAGAAACAAATTGCATTGTTTTGAACAAGAATGCATCATGATTTCATTAAAGATTCCTTATGGTATGCTTGTTCCCTTCCTTGTTCACTCATTGGGTTTATACTCACCATTTTCAAATACATGTTTTCAGATCACGAGGCAGCCGGTAACTAGGACGAGGTGTCCTTATAGACCTGTGTCCATCTTTTGGTAGGTGTCTCGGCATTCAGTAGCTGTACATTCATCCGAGTCCCTCCGCTGGAAGTCGAGTGTTATTTTGTTTTGTATAGACAAACTTAATGTAAATTATTAGAATACATGTTGTAGACATTGTATGTAAATTTTTAAGGAGTAATGCCAGTACGAGTTGGCAATGTATATCACTATTTTGATTCAAAAGTATGAAATATGACTTAGCGATATATGATGAAATGATGAGTAGGATAAATCGATAGGCTTGCTTGGGCTTAATAGACTACTTTTATTGGGCCCTTGTGCCAGTCATGGCTCAAAAATTTGGGTCGTGACATTTTTCCTCTCAAAATTTGTAGCAAAACTCTCTCTTTTTTCCTCTCAAAATTTTACAGCAAAAACCTCTCTCTTTACTCCTCTAAGTGGTGGCAGCTGCCATTTATTTTCTGCTCTCTTCCAGCCCTCTCTTTCTCCCTAGCCAGTGGCTTTCCCCTTTGCTCTCTCTCTCACACCGACTTCTCTCTTCCTTATTTTGCTTTCCATTTTCTCTCTTACACCGACTTCTCTCTTTCTTCTTCATCTTATCTTGCTTGCCAACTTGACCGGCCTCTACCACCATAAAAAAATGTATTGAATCTTTAATTGACCACATGGGCGGCTGCCCATGTTGGTCTTTCTCCTTTTCTTTTTATTATTTGTTTTTCCTTATTGTTTTACATGTGATCGCCCATACCATCATTCCTTCTTCTTTTATTGTCTTCTTTGACCGGCCATGTGCTTAGAATGCAAGTCAACAATTGCATGGAACCTTACCGCCACCTTACTTGACTTTTCTACCCCATTTCACTATTTTCTCATCTTTTCTCTTCCATTTCCTTTCATTCATTTCTTTTCTTTTGACTTTTCCTTCATCTTTATCTTTTCTTTTCTCGTCATTTTCTTTGTCATGGACGGCATGTCCATGAATTCATGACTTTTGACTTATTTTCTCCACTTATTTTATGTATTAAAATCACATGACAAGACTTTATCACCTTCCACCCACCACTCACATTTTATTGTTTATATTATTTTTACTTTATGGTTTATTTATTCATTTCTTGTCCCATTCAACCTACATGTACATCTCATATTACTCATAACCTAGCCTTCCTTAATTAGAAAATTCCCCTCTTTAACTTCAAATATCAAAATTACAAATAAATCCTTTAACTTTTCCTTATTTACCATGTGACTCCTCCAACTTCCATCTTTTACAATTGGTTCCTTCCAACATTTCTTAAACTCCAATTTCCTTCTATTACCTTCTTCTACACATGCACAAATGAAGTATGAAGTTTGTACTCCAACGCGGTGTCCCGATAATATTTAAAATATTTATTTACCCGTGCTATCTTTACTTAATAAAGACACACAGCCCCATTAACGTCATTTTTTTCTGAAATTTTCTCATTCTTCTTCTCCCCCACTTAGATTGACCATATACTCCTTTTTCATGGAAAATTTCGACACTGAATAAAATATTAATATTTTAATACTATTTTATGAATAAAATATTATTTTATTCAAAAAATTTCCTCTTGTCTCCTTGGTACCCAAAATACCTTACTATGTCTTAATTGGCATCCAATAAGCTTTATTAATCACCATATGAAAGTACGGGGTTTTATATAAAATCACTTAAAGCGAGTAACAAGGCTTTCGAGTGCATGATTGACTATAATATGGGCTTTTCTTGTTAGTGATAGCTTTTGCTTCATGTTTCTCGATGCAAACATCAAATTATGATTTATTTTAACCAAAAATGAAAAAAATACAATTTGAAATTATTTATAAACATATAAAATCATTTAACAAAAAATGAATACAATTTTGATTTAAAGTCATTTATAAGATTATAAAACCATTTAAAGTGAGCAATTATCCTTTTGAACGCATGAGTATAAAAGGGACTTTTCTTGTCAATGGATGGCTTTCGCTTCACATTTCCCAATGGCAACATCCAATTATAATTTGTTTTAACCAAAAATGAGAAAATTTTGATTTAAAATAGTTTATAAGACTATAAAATCATTTAAAGCGAGTAACTAGGCTTTCAAAGGTATGAGTGACTATAAATGGACTTTTCTTGTTAGTGGATGGCTTTCACTCCATGTTTCCTGATGCAAACATCAAATTATGATCTATTTAAACAAAAATGAAAAACATTCAATTTAAAATCATTTATAAAGTTATAAAATCACTTAAAGCGAGTAACCAAGTTTTCGATTGCATGAGTGAGTATAAATGGACTTTTCTTGTTAATGGATGGCTTTGCTTCACAGTTCCCAATGCAAACATCCAATTACGATATGTTTTTAACTAAAAATGAAAAAATTTTGATTTAAATTCATTTATAAGATTATAAAACCATTAAAAGTGAGCAATTAGGCTTTCGAAGGTATGAGTGGCTATAAATGGACTTTTCTTGTTAATCGATGGCTTTCGTTTCACTTTTCTTGATGCATACATCAAATTATGATCTATTTTAGCCAAAAATAAAAAAAAATTCTATTTAAAATCATTTATGAAGTTATAAAATAACTTAAAGTGAGCAACAAGGCTTTCGAGTGCATGAGTGACTATAAATAGACTTCTCTTGTGAATGAATGTCATTCAATTCATGTTTCTTGATGCAAACATCCAATTATGATCTATTTTAACTAGAAATAAAAAAAATTTTTGATTCAAAATTACTTATAAGATTATAAAACCATTTACAGTGAGCAACTAGGCTTTCAGAAACAAGAGTGACTATAAATGGTCCTTTCCTATCAATGGATAGCTTTCGCTTATGTTTCCTAGTGCAAACATCTAATTATGATCTATTTAAATCAGAAATGAATAAAAATTTGTTTTATAATCATTTATAAGATTATAAAACCATTTAAAGTAAGTAACTCGGCTTTTGAAGGCATGAGTCACTATAAATTGACTTTTCTTCTCAATGGATGGCTTTCACTTCTCGTTTCCCCAATGTAAACATTTACTTATGATCTGTTTTAACCGAAAATGAAAAAAATTTTGACCTAAAAATTATTTATAAGATTATAAAATTGTTTAAAGCAAGTAACTACGGTTTTGAAGGTATGAGTGACTATAAATGGAATTCTCTTGTCAATGGATGGGTTTTGCTTCACGTTTCTTGATGCAAAAAATCAAATAATGTTCTGTTTTAACCAAAAATTGAAAACATTCAATTCAAAATCATTTATAAAGTTATAAAACCATTTAAAGCGAATAACTAAGCTTTCAAAGGCATGAGTGACTATAAATGGACTTTTCTGGTCAATGAGTGGCTTTTGCTTCACCTTTCCCAATGTAAACATCAAATTATGATCTGTTTTAACGAAAAATGGAAAACAATTCAATTTAAAATCATTTATAAAGTTATAGAACCACTTAAAGCATTCAAGAAGGCTTTGAAGGCATGAGTGACTATAAATGGACTTTTCTGTTGATCCCAAAGAGCGTGCTAGAGGGGGGGTGAATAGCACTTTTGTAATGACACTAAAATTCCTTCCAAGGAAAAAGCTGATTAAAAGAATTTGAAAATGGAAGTTTAAAGCTTGTTAGAGGAATGATTTAAGCATTAAGAATAAGAAGATAAAAAAAGAAAGCAGACAAAACACAATGATTTATAGTGGTTTGGTCCCCTTGAGATACATCCACTACCTTGATCTTCTAATCAAGGATTTTCAAACCAATTCACTAAAATCAGTGGAATTCCCAAGCATCCACCAAGCTTTGACAATGGTTTTTCAATGGCTCAGCCATAACCTTTAACAATGATTTTTCACGGGATCAACCAAAACCCAAAATGGCTTTTCAAAGGCTCAACAACAACCTTTAACAATGGTTTTTCACTAGATCAACCGAAACCCAAAACTAATTTTTCTAAGGCTTAGTTAGAACCTACCATAACAACCAAGCTAACCCAAGCTTGATCAACCCCTTAGAGTGTCTCTCACACTCTAAGTAAACAGGAAATAGAGAAAAAATGAAGTACAATTGATCACTTAGCTGATCTAAGATGTACAAAGTTAAGCTCAAACACTTTTTCAAAGGATGGGAGTGAAATACAAGTTTAAAAAGAAGGTTTTTGGTATTCTAAGCTCAAAATCAATTTTTGATAACTTCCTTTTCTTGTGTTTGATTGTTGAAGAGCCTTTAAATACTTGCAAAATCACTTTTGGCCATTAGAGACAGAAACTAGCCTTTTCTGGTCATTATTTTATCCTTTTGTGCTTCAATTCAAATTTTCTGACATTGCGCTCTTAGTTGAATAACCATGCTTCTTAGTCGATTAAGTTTTCTTTGCCTTATAATCAAATTCTCTGGCAGTGAGCTCTTAGCTAGCTAACAATGCTTCTTAGTCAATAAGTCTTCTCTGTCTCGCAATCAAATTTTTGACCATTAGCTTTTAGTTGGCTAACCATACTTCTTAGTTGATTAAGTATTCTCTGTCTTGCAATATGCTTTACTTTGATAATCGGTTAAGAAAGATTTTGATCGATTAAGAGTTTATTGTTTCTAGAGCAACCAGCTTCACCAACTTTTCTTTGTTTGATTAATTCTTCTCTTAGCTTGGTAACACTGATCTTCCATTTCCCTTAAACAGCCATGAGATATGTTAGCCATTCGAGACTTCTTGAATTGTTTTTCACAAATTTGACTACTTTCATTTTGTATCTTCACTTTTCGATTTTAGCTAACTTAACTCCCTTGGTTAACTAACTAAGAGGCTTCTGTTTGTATCCAGCACCTGCTTAACTAATTAAATCTTGTGTTAACTAGTTAAGACCTTTCTATCTATCTTTAGTGTAGCACCCAGAATTGCTTTAATCGATTAAGGATTTGTGTTAATCGGTTAAGACTAATCTATCTTCATTAAAGCTCTTTCTTTTTTGCTTGTTTAACCAATTAACCCATCTTGCAACTGAACAAGCATCTTGACTTGCTTTCAAATACCAAATATATTAATGAATTTAAGCTTTCTTCTGCACACGTAAACAATATAATTAGACATCAATGAATGAGAATATTTTGTTATCATCAAAAACATATAAAGTTAACATTCTCTATCTCTTATTTTTGATGATCACTAAACACTCTTAGATTAAGAGTGCAATGTCTATGTTCAATATGAATGCTTCAAATCTTTATGTGTAATGAGTTGCGCCCCCTTAGTCAACGCATCTAGTTTTCTTTACATAATATTCAACAAAACTAAAACTAAGCATCACACACATAAATTAAACATGATGTCTCTTAAACTCTATGTAACTTAATTTTCCTTCTCTTTTTTTTCTTTTTCACCATTAAACACCTAAGCCATATGTCACGACCCAAATTTCGGGCCATGACCGGCGCATGGGCCCAATGGATGTAGTCCACTAAACCCAAGCAACCCTAATAGTTCAACGTGTTCATCATCCATCATAAACTGCTAAGTCATTTTTCAAAACTTAAAATCAAAATTGTAATAGACATTGCCAACTCGTATTGGCATTTCTCATTTATTATATACATACATTGTCTACAACATGTATTCCAATAACGTACATTAGGTTCGCCTATACATCTCAAAAAGAAGACTTGACTTCCAACGGAGGGACTCGGATGAATGTACAGCTACTGAATGCCGAGACGCCTACCAAAAGATGGACACAAGTCTACAAGGATACCTCGTCCTAGTTACCGGCTGCCTCGTGATATGAAAACATGAATTTGAAATGGTGAGTATAAACCCAGTGAGTGAACAAGGAAGGGAACAAGCAACAACAAAGGAAAATTTAAAATCATGATGCACTAGTTTCAAAACAATGCAATTTGGTTCATTC
>NC_030852.1:11992680-12005950 GCF_000208745.1 Theobroma cacao
CCTTAAAACCTAGGATCACATTAACATAAACAATAGATCAATTTACACACTATGAACTCTAAAAGCTATCTCTTAGCTAGTTTTCAATTGCCACTTTAAATGGCTATCTATGTTCACTATCTTAATCACTAAAAAGTAATGAACATACTAAGCAATAAAACAGCTCATAAATCACAATTACTAGCGATTTTCTGTAGCTAAAAATCAAACTTGGTGCATCACTCACCCTAGGGTTCCTTTATAGTTGGATTCTCTTCCAATAGCTTCCAAATCAATGGAGTGATTATCTTTTTCTCTCTCTAGAACGCCCAACTAGTGAGAGAAAGTATGAAAACAAGATATTTCAAGGTTTTTGAAGTGAGAAGATGACATAGCACAAAGGTTTATGGAACCAAAAGCATGAAAATTGGAGCTAGATAGAGAAAGTTGTGAAAGTTTGAAAATCAAGCTTCCATGGAGTTTGAAGAAACGAGAGAGAGGAGAAGGGAAGAAGAAGACCAGCTGCTGGAAATTCAAGAAGGTGCTGGAAATTTCTAGATATTTATAGGCCAACTTATCCATTCCCATAAAATTACCAAATTGCCCGTCCACCAATTAACTTACTCTCCTCTAATCTTTTATGCAATCCTTTTGCTCTCTTAACACTGGGACAAGATCCATAATGGTCTAAACATGCTCGGATTCATAAAAACTTAAAATTTTAACCCGAGGTGAAAAATGACCATTTTGCCCCTATTATGAAAATTATTGAAACTTCTAGTTTTCTTCGTGTTTTCATCAGCACACATCATTTATACTGTCTTATACCTATTTAGACCTTAAAATATCATAAAACTTTCTTCTGGAAGCTTATTAGAGAAAATGATGAAACTACCCCTAGCCCATATTATTACATTTATACTTAGTTACAAGCCTATAGAAGTTGGGGTATCACACCATACAAGCTTATAGATATAGTTCAACAACTTCAAGAGTCAAGCTTGTGTCTATGTAGGAACAAATGTATGGGAGTTAAATCATTTCAAGAAATTGTCAAGGATTACTCAAATAATGTTCAAGCAAATTTGATCATTTTGTCATAATCAAAACTATAATAATTTTAAAGCTAACAATCTCTCCCTTTTTTATATGACAAAACTATGAGCATAATTTGCATTTGAAATGATTTTAAAATCTCCTCCTCCACATATGTATAAAATTAAATTGGCTCATAAACCTTCTCCCCATTTTTGTTATATCAAAAAGGTTAAAAGGAGTGAGCATTAAACACTTAAGCTCAAACAATAATGGTTAGCAAAATCCATCAAGAATATAAGCATTAAGACCATGAATATGTAACCATAAAGTCTCCAAGTCATCATATATATGTAGTTAATATCCTCGACCAAGTCATTAAGAAATATACCCATTAAGCACATTCAAATATTAATTCATCAAAAGAATCATCAATAAGAAAGCCACATGTATATATATCTGTAAGCGAAACGTGGACATAACAATTATGAAGTTCAAGAAAAATAATCATAAAGATGTTCAATAAGCACATAAGCCATATTTGAACTCCAATACCAAGTGTTAAAGCTCAATATACCAATTGATAGATATAAGTAAAATCTCCCCCTTTGTAAAAGCATCATATCAATTATGAGAGATGGAATCCTTTTAAAGCTTATTATATCAATTGGTAAAGCACTAGTCAAGACTTCCATTATCATTAAGTATTCCAAGCATATCAACTTCAAGGCTCAAAACATTTAAGAAATATATGATAATTATAAAGCTTGATGCTAAATTTCAAAAAAAATAAAGCTTGACGCTAATTTTAAAGCTAGACACTAATTGAGAAAACTTAAGGCTTGATACCAATTGTGCATTTCAACTTTCAAGTTTAAGTGAGAGCAATATAAGGCACAATATCTATTTTGGTGTTTAGAAATATGTTACTAGTAGTGAAGAACACTAAATGTTGAATCTCACCTAACTTTGTTGTTAAAGATCTTAATTCCTTATGATATCAAGGACAATGATTGACTCCCTCTTAAGAAATCATAAGCTCAACACAAATTGTTAAAGATCCTCAATAGATCAAATATTATGAGAGAAATCATAAGCCTAGAATAAATGAACATTCATATGGATATTTAATTTATTTCCTTAATACTCAAGTATTCATGGAACTAAAATAGTGTGAACAATTGAATAAATGTTCAACATATGCATCAAATACTCATATTTTCAAGAAGTATTTGCAAAGTAGTTCCTAGGTATGTATAAGGTATCATTAGTCTTCAAGCATCATTCTCAATTATCATCAAGTATTATGAATCATCATCAAGCATTCCTTATTTATTCTCAATATCAATCAACCAAGTAGTATCAATCAAGCATTTTAAGGAAATTCCCCAATTCATATATAAAAGTAGCAACTCAAGGAGAAATTAGAAAAAATATAATCATTAAGTATTTTTAACAAGTATTCTTCCAAATCATTTTCAAGTTGACATTCATCCAAGTCATTTTGAAGCAAGCATTGCAAAATGTATTCTCCAAATTATATATGAAATTATCAATTCAAGGAGAACTTTCACAGAAGGCATATCATTATTATTGAAGCATGACTAAAACATTTTGCATTTATTGCAATCATGTATGAGAGTTATGATCAAATAAGCACAAACATGATTATAAGAAATAAAATGGCTATCTTCCTTAATCATGATTCCAATTTTGTTCATCAAAATGCAAGCATGAGTTCAATATAGACATATACCTATTCAAAAAAATACGCAACCATTGAAGTTTAAGCTACATGCAATTCTCAATAATTCATGATTCATGAGTGATATCAATTGTTATAGAATATTGAAAGTAAAGCACTTAACTCATGAATATATTCAAAGTGAACATTCAATCATCAATGAATACCAATTATCAAGATTCAAGAAAGAGATATTTAATCAAAGTACATTAGGCATTCATTGCTAACTAAAGCTATAGGCTATATGTCAAGCCCGGCTCTACAATATGTTTATTATGCCATTCCTACAAAAGAATGTATGTTTACTTATTTGGGTACCTAGGAAATCGTTAAGGACGGTATTGTACCAAATGGTACAATTAAGTTGAATTAAGCCTCGAACTAGTCCAAATAGAGATTTTAAGATGAAATTGAGAATTTTAAAACCCCAGAATAACTTAAAATGGTGATTTGGAGTTCGAGGACTGATTTGGAGTCAAATTGGAATTTTCATGACCTAGGGGCAAAATGGTCATTTTGCTACTCAAGGTTAAGATGTGAGTGTTGGATGAAATTTTTGACTAAGATTGATCATTTGGAGTATAATTTGAGTTTGAGAAGTGAAGAATTTTAATTTCGGTGTTTTTCTGAGGATAAGGGCAAAATAGTCATTTTGCCACCCCAAGGGCAAAATTGTAATTTTACACCACCCAACACTTGTCCCACACATGGATTTTACCCATTATTATAATGCATAATTGAAGGATTTTATGTGGTGGAGAAAGAAAGCTTTATAGTTAAGAATTTAAAAATGGACCAATGGTAAGGTGACAAGTGTCAAGCTTTTATTTTTTTATTATTTTCCTTATAAATTAGCACAAAACCAGCCCATTTCTCTTCATTATGGTCGGCCTCACCAAGAAGAAGCAAGAAAAAGGAAGAACAAAACCCTAGGTGGAAAAATTCAAGAAAAAAGTGAAAAAGGTAAGATTTTTTCAATTAAGCTTGAGATCTCTTTTTTACAAGCATTTTTTCTTATTTTCCATTGTGAATCACATGAAATCATGATGAATCCCTTGCTGGCCGAACACTTAGAGGGAGGTTTTGATGCTTGATTTGGTTAGATTTCAATGTGTTTTAGTGTTTTTAGTTAGTTAGTGATGTGTAGCATGAAAAGCCAACAAGAAAAATTCACTTCCTCCCATCACCCATCATTAGCCGAATCTTCCATGTAGAGTGTGCATGGTGGATTTGATTTTATTTCAAGTGAAGTGGTTAGGAAATGATGAATTACGATGAGAAAATCAAGTAGGAAAAATCATAGTGTTGATGCACCCACCATGGCCGAAATTTCCAAGAGAAAATGTGAAGATGATTTTGCTAAATTTTATGCTGTTTGACTTGTGTTTGATGGATTGGAGAATTGGAAGAAAAATAAAGTTAATTGGAGTTAAATTGGACATATTGGCCAATTAATCGGGTGATAAATCGAATTAGGCCAATACCATTTTATTTAGGTACATAATTGAATTTATATTGAACACCGTATTTAGATAGTTACTCGAGTATTTTACATCCCATTTCATGCATTAGTATAAAGCTTGAATTGGTTTTATAACAATTTAGCACAAATGTAGTAAATGGTTTATTGTGCATTATGTCTAGGTGGTGACCATTCTGGCAAAAGTAAAGAGATAGTACTCGAGGATCAAGAATCGAAGTACTCAGAATTCGACTCCCGAAATAGTGAGTAACCTTACTATCATCTTAATTATCTAAAGTGGTTTTTATCCGATTTTGTGATTTTATGGAAAATGAGTTAAATGGTAAATCTTTGTGTTTTGTAATTAAAATGTGATTTAATGAAATGATTTTATAACATTGTCTTGAAATTGAATGATGGTTTGAAAATAGAGTAATTGGAAACTGTTTTCATGTGTTGTAAATTCATGGTTTGAATCGAGTGGCTTATGACAATATTTGCATGAATGGCTGAATTAGTATTTGTGTTGAAATATATGAACTGTGTATTTAGCCTTGAGAGGTTGGATTGTGATATAATTGCCTTGTCATGCGGTTGAGATTTTATTGAATTGGTGGGATATTGATTAGCTTACTGCAGTGGGCGGGTTCCGTGGACCAGCCTATTAGAGGGGCACGGTAATCCTGTTATATTCTTATGTCGATCGGAGAGGCGTGTAGGGTAACTCCCGAGGTAAAACTTTAGAGTTCACTTCACGCCAAACCACCACGTGAGGGTGAACTCAGCCAATGCCAAGGAACGTCTATGTTTTCAAAATAAAAACATGATTTATGCGTATATGACTTTTTAAAAACCTTGGCGGACTCGGTTGGGATAGCCCCAGGCCAAGGTATCCCTGACAACCGAGTATGAGAATGATTTTGGCATGAGCCAAAGTTTTAAGAAATTCATAAGCCATGTTGATTACTCGATTTATATGAATTGATTTTATTTGGTTGAAATGAGTTGAAAGGTGATGAATTATAGTATGATGATCTATTTTAATTTGTCTCCATTTACTTGGCTTTAGATATTTTAGATGATATTTGTTTACTCACTGGGATTATATAATCTCACCACCCTCATTTTCACCCATTTTAGGCTTAGGACAGTTAGTAGATAGCTCATTTCATTGAGGGCTACAGTTGGACTTGCATCCTCAAAAACTATAGGTTTATCGCTTTTTATACTTTTGGTCGTTCGTGGGCCCACGTGTCACTGTAAATTAAATCTTATGCTTTGGTTATCTGTATTACAGTATGTATGAATTTATTTAGCTTTTACACTATAAAAATTATTTACCGATAACTCTATAAATATTGTTTTATAAGAAAATAGAATATTTTATTAAATATTTTTATTATATTCAAATAGTTATAGTTTCAGTTTAAATGAATGTTTTAGACATCCAAACTTATTTTTGATTATGAAATATGTGTTTTCCACTCGCATACTACATTTTTAGTTGGGTTCGAGATTTTTAAGGAAAAATGACCAAAATGCCCCTGTGAGAGAAAAATTATTTTTCTATTGTTTTGATTTGGAAATAGTTTATAATCTCTCAAAACATGATACTTAACAACTGTTGCTCACAAGGGAGGTGCGAAAACTGATATTAAAGCCTTGCGGGTTTTCAATTGGCATTCCGGGTAATGAATATCTATCGGGACATCGCGGCGATTATCATGGGCTCGATGGGAGTTCCGAGTCGTGACACTATATTTTATTTGACATGTCAAGTTGTTTATGGTGACCTATAAGCTAAAGTTGGATGCACACAAAATCTTTAGATCATGTAAACGTTAAGGCTTAATGAAGACATAGTTAACATTTAAATGCATATTCAAAATAAATTTCAACTATGTCAACTCACAATATATGCCATGATCAAACTTGACAATTAAATTCATATTCAAATGCATAGCTAAAGTCAAGTTTTAGACTTCAAACCGTAAGGTCAAGCATAAAGCAAAATCATATAAGTATGTGTCTTGACCTATATAATAGATGAACCAAAATTTATTTTCATGAAGTTCAACAAGTTCATCATGATCAATTTCAAAAGTATAATCAAATAATTAATCTTGAAACAATCATTTCAGTACAATCATAAAGCATATTTCAAGAATTGATCTTATGATTCATTGAAAAGATTTTTCAACATAAGCACATGAACATTTTATTCTCAAGAAATGATATTATTTATGTAAGCACATGAGGATTTATGGAATCAATATGAGTGTCATGCTTGGGAATAAATATATTTAAGTAATCAAAAAGGATTTCCCATTTTCAACAAGTTTTGCAATTTTAAGAACATGTACTTGCATCAAATGATCATAAGAGTATTCATAATGCATGTTTTTAAGAGTCAAGAATCATCTTTGAAAAGGAAATTCAAGGAAGAAAATATTGCAATGGACAAGAAGTAAAGTAAGAAGACATTTTCGAACTCAAAACCTGTCCATTTTGGATTTAGAGCACTCAAGAGTCGACTACATATCCCTTGGCTTCACTTTTTATCATTCCAGCAGCATTGTTTGCATTTTGTTCTATAATAGTCGACTAGCTATGCTAAGGAGTCAATTATGCTTGATTCATGCATATTGAAAAGCCAGGAAAAAGTGCAGAACATGCAATGTTCCAAGGTATAATGATCTCAAAACATGGATTTGTGTGAGAACAATTTAGAATTTCATTTCAACCATGCTTGGAACATCATTTTAGACATGTATGATCAAAGATTCTTCAAGAAAAACATGTGAACTCAAATTTTGGCTTTTATTGCTCATTGTTCACAAGTGCTAAAAAGTTGAAATGCTCATTGGAAGAATCATGTCTCTAATATGCTCAAACATATTCAATTTACATCATGATGCATGACTATGACTTATAACATGTACAACAATCATTTAAACAATGTTTAAGTATAATAAGCATCAAATTTAACATTTTTAACAATTTTTTAGCACATGGATAAAAATGCCCTTGAGATCATTCAAGCATTCATTTGCAATAAGATCAAGTTATAATAGCATTTTCAACATAAGGCACACTTGTTCAAGTTTTCTATCACTGAAATCATTGTAGCCTCAAGCATTACAAGAAGATTTGTTCCTTCGCTTGAAAAATACCATCAATACCAAATTATCTGTCAAACCCTGTTCTATAAAATAATTACAACGTCATTTACATGCTCAATAGAATGTTTGCATATTTAGGAAGTTTGAAAAATCGTTAAAAGACGATATTGCCCCTAATGGTACCATTAAGTCGATTAAGCCTCGAACTAGTTCAAATAGAAATTTTAAGGTGAAATTAAGAGTTTCACAGTCCAGGGATGACTCAAAATGGTAATTTTGAGTTCGATGATCAATTTGGAGTCAAACCGAAATTTTCACTATATAGGGGCAAAATGGTAATTTTGCCACTTGAGGATAAAATTGGAATATTGGAAGAAGTTTTTGATCAAGATTGATCACATTTGACTCATTGGAGTATAATTTGAGGTTGATAAGTGAAAAAGTTGTAATTTCGGTATTTTTGGAGTATAGGGGCAAAACAATAATTTTATCGCCCTTGGGGCAAATCGGTAAATTTTCACCCTCGACACTTGTCAAGACCAAGGGATTTTATTCATCATGGAAATGGATAAACATGAGAAATATGTGGTGGAGAATTAAAGAACTAAAAGTAAAATATTTAAAATTTGAACCAATAAGGAAATGCCATGTGTCATGCTTTTATTATTTTATTGTTTCTTTATAAAGGCATCAAAACCAGCCCAATTCTCCCATAGTGGTTGGCCAAACCAGAAGAGAAGAGAAACCAAGGAAGAACAAACCCTAGGTGGGAAAAATCAAAGAGAAAGCGTTGGAATTTAAGGATTTGATCAAGCAAAGGTAAAATTTCTTTGATTTTGCTAGTGATTACCTTACCCATGCATTTTTTCTTAATTTCCATGTTGAAAAGCATGCTTTCATGGTGAATTCATGGCTAGTCAAAATGGGTATGGAGAGAGAATGATCTTGGATTAGTTTGATTTTTAGGTATGTTAGTGTTTGTAGGTGATTAATGATGTGTAGCATCAAAACAAGTGAAGAAAACCACCAAAGGTTTGGTCCCAATCAATAGCCGAATTCTCTAAGTGAATAATGAGGAAAAATGGGATGTTATTTAAGGTGATTTGATTAAGAAATAATAGTCTTTGGTGAATTGAGGGATTGAAAAAGAAATGGAGCAAGTTGGAGTGAAATTGGACACATTGGCCAATTTATCGGATGAAAATCGACTTAGGCCAATACTAGGTCTAGATGGCTACTCGTGCATTTTTCATTTCATATCAAGCATATATATCGAGCCTGAAATAGCTTATGACTGTTAGACACAATTTAATTGGAATATGTGACATGGATTATGGCTAGGTGGTGAGCCATTGGATACGGGTAAAGGACTGTATCCGCAGACTGAAAATAGGAGTATTTCTACTTCTAATATTGTGAGTAAACTTATTATCGTCTTAATTATCTAGAGTAGTTTTATACAATTGTGTGATTTTATAGAAAATGGGTTTAAATGGTAAAGTGCTATGTTTTAGGAGAAATTGTGATTTTATAAATTTTCTGGAAAATTGAATACTGGTTTTGAAAATAGAGTCATTGGAGACTGCCTGCTCGTGTTATAAATTGTGTTTTAAATTATATGGCTTATAGCAATATGTGAGCATGAATGGGAAAGTTGGTATTTGTATCAAAATTATATATACTATGTATTCAACCTTGAGAGGCTAGATTGCGATAAATTCTCATGTCATGCAAATAAAGATTTTATAAATCAGGTGGTAGATAAAATAATCAATAATCCCTGTAGTGGAGGTTCTGTGGACCAGCCTAAGAGAGGGGGCACAGAATCAGATATACCTTACCTCAATAAGAGAGCTGTGTGGAGGGTGTCTTTGGAGGTAAAGATTTGAATGCACTTCACGTGGACCACCAAGTGAGAGTGAGACTCAGCCAACGCCAAGGCATGGCTAGAATTTCGGATGTAAAGACATTTAACAACCTTGGTGGTCTTGGTCAGATGCCTAGGCCAAGGCATCCCCGGGAATGATTTTGGTAGGAGCCAAGTTTTGTGAGATATATAAGCCACGTTCATTAATTGAGTAAATTGAATATTCATGATATGAAACATATATTGGAAAAGAATATTTTAATTCGTCTCCATTTACTCGCCTTTAGATAATTTAGATGGTGTTTGTTTACTCATTGGGATTATGTAATCTCACCTCTCTTCCTATCTATTTTTCAGGCTCAGAACAGTTTTTTGATAGTTGATTAAGACGAGAATTAATCTCGGAGTTGCATCCTAGAAAGTAAGGGTTCGTAGCCCTACACCTTATTGGTCTGTTGGGGGCCCACGTGTCACTGAATTCCATAGTTAGCTGACTTTGACAAGGACTTTCATTTGAACTTGAATCGGCAAAAGCTGTAGGTTTTCAACTTCCGATGCATTTTGGTTAGATGTGGGCCCATGTGTCGTTGTAAAAGTAATTTTATACTTTGGTTATTTGCTTTATAGTATATATGAATATAATTAACTTTTACACTACAAGAATTATTTACCGATAACTTTATAAAAATTATTTTACAAGAAAATAGTTTATTTTATTGAATATTTTTATTATATTCAAATGGTCCAATTTTCACTTCAAATGAACGTTTCAGATATTTAATTTGTTTTTAAATCACTAAATATATATTTTCTGCTTACTTACTACATTTTTAGCAAGTTTTGAGATTTTTGATGAAAAATGACGAAAATGCCCCTATGAGCCAGTAAACAATATGTTATGTTCTGATTTGAAAATGACTCGTAATCTTTCGAATTACGATATTTGATAACTATTGCTCACCAAGGAAGTGCGAAAGCTTATACGAGAGCCTTGCGAGGTTTCAATAGACATTCAAGGTGAAGAATGTTTGTCGAGGCTTTGCGACGGTTGTCACTGGCCCAATGGAGAGTTCTGGGTCGTGACAATTTAGTTGGTATCAGAGCAAAGGGAAAGATAACCCTATTCCTGGGAACTCTCGCATATGATCTGTGGCGAAGTATGACTCTCCGCCCAGGAGGTTGGAAGTGGAGGGAAGGGACTGCTCCGCACTTGGGTGGGAGTGAAGTGCACCCCTTGCCGAGTGCTCTGATAGGTACCATTGAATGCCACCGTGTCTTGAGGGGTGAAAGAATTCAGTTGGTATCAAAGCATGGTTTAAAGATCAAAGATTTTGGTTTTAAAGCTTTGGATTTTAAAGTTTTTGGTTTTAAAGTTGTTTTAAGAAATCCACACTGACATTGCGTGGCCCCGAGTTAGGTTAAGTTAGGTTAGATTGAATAGGATGCATCTGCATCAGTCATTAGACATTCTCCCCCAGGTTGTGGGAGCAATGTAAGGGGATGGCGAGAGAAGAAAAAGGGAAAACTTGAAACGGACTCGAAAAAGGATAAGGATGATGATGATCCTAAAGATGTTTAGTGTTTTGTTGAAGCTTATAATACTGTAACCTTAGGTGGACGTAGTATAAGAAGAATGTCCTAAGGTGGGACATAGGACATGAGGAGTTTTGGAGATGCTTATAGATGAAGATGTGAGATAGTGACAAGGGATGTTAATATCAAATGAGGAGAAAGTAAATAAAGGTTTCAAGAATAATATAGTAAATGAGTTCATATGGAATATTGCTGTAAGAATTTCTTATTATATTGTGGAAATTAGAACTCAAAAATACTTGAGGTATACAAAGTTCAAATGAATTTAAATCTTAAGTAACAAATTAATGTCGAAGTACAAGAAGAATACAAAGCAATATAGAGGCATGAAAGATGATTGAGGACAAAGGGATGACTTTGAGGAATTGTGATACTGCATCGTATTCAACGATCAAATCAAGGTAGATCTTGAAAGCATAAATGGGATTATAAGGCATATACACATATGTGGGGTTGATATTGTGATCAACTAAAATGAAGAATAATTTTTAGTGAATTAAGATTCAAACTTAATATATTATGAGTGATGTAGGTAGTACAATGATAAGAAATTTTATTAGAAATTGAACTATGTGGACATAAGAGACTTTGGGAAATAGTCGAGGAGATGATATCAAGGAAATATGATCTATAGCATGGTTAAGCTGTACGAGATGGATTTATATGATTAAGAAGATTGATATTTCATACTTGTGAGATAAACATGAAGTATGTGGAAATAATAAAAGAAAATACCCCACCTTTTCTTTGAGTTTGAAAAGTGAAATTTTGAGGACAAAATTTTATTTTAAGGGGGGTAGTGTTGTCAAACCCTGTTCTATAAAATAATTACGACATCATTTACATGCTCAATAGAATGTTTGCATATTTAGGAACTTGGAGAAATCGTTAAAAGACGATATTGCCCCTAATGGACCATTAAGTCGATTAAGCCTCGAACTAGTTCAAATAAAAATTTTAAGGTGAAATTAAGAGTTTCACAGTCCAAAGATGACTCAAAATGGTAATTCGGAGTTCGAGGATCAATTTAGAGTCAAATCGAAATTTTCATTATCTAGGGGTAAAATGGTAATTTGCCACCTGAGGATAAAATTGGAATATTGGAAGAAGTTTTTGATCAAGATTGATCACATTTGACTAATTGGAGTATAATTTGAGGTTGATAAGTGAAAAAGTTATAATTTCGGTATTTTTGGAGTATAGGGGCAACATAGTAATTTTACTACTCTAGGGGCAAATCGGTAAATTTTCACCCCTGACACTTGTCAAGACCAAGGGATTTTATTCATCATGGAAATGGATAAACATGAGAAACATGTGGTGGAGAATTAAAGAATTAAAAGTCAAATATTTAAAATTTGAACCAATAAGGAAATGCCATGTGTCATGCTTTTATTATTTTATTGTTTCTTTATAAAAAGGCATCAAAACCAGCCCATTTCTCCTATAGTGGCTGGCCAAACTAGAAGAGAAGAGAAACCAAGGAAGAACAAACCCTAGGTGAGAAAAATCAAAGAGAAAGTGTTGGAATTCAAGGATTTGATCAAGCAAAGCTAAAATTTCTTTGATTTTGCTAGTGATTTACCTTACCCATGCATTTTTTCTTAATTTCCATGGTTGAAAAGCATGCTTTCATGGTGAATTCATGGCTAGTCAAAATGGGTATGGAGAGAGAATGATCTTGGAGTGGTTTGATTTTTAGGTATCTTAGTGTTTTTAGGTGATTAATGATATGTATCATGAAAACAAGTGAAGAAAACCACCAAAGGTTTGGTGCCCATCAATAGCCGAATTCTCTAAGTGAATAATGAGGAAGAATGGGATGTTATTCTAGGTGATTTGATTAAGAAATAATAGTCTTTTGTGAATTGAGAGATTAGAAAAGAAATGGAGCAAGTTGGAGTGAAATTGGACGCATTGGCCAATTTATCAGATGAAAAATCGACTTAGGCCAATACCGGGTCTAGATGGCTACCCGTGCATTTTTCATTTCATATCAAGCATATATATCGAGCCTGAAATAGCTTATGACTGTTAGACACAATTTAATTAGAATATGTGACATGGATTATGGCTAGGTGGTGAGCCATTGGATACGGGTAAAGGACTGTACCTGCAGACTAAAAATATGAGTATTTTTACTCCTAATACTGTGAGTAAACTTATTATCATCTTAATTATCTAGAGTAGTTTTATACAATTGTGTGATTTTATAGAAAATGGGTTTAAATGATAAATTGCTATGTTTTAGGAGAAATTATGATTTTATAAATTTTCTAGAAAATTGAATACTGATTTTGAAAATAGAGTAATTGGAGACTGCCTGCTTGTATTATAAATTGTGTTTTAAATTATATGGCTTATAGCAATATGTGAGCATGAATGGCAAAGTCAGTATTTGTATCAAAATTATATATATTATGTATTCAGCCTTGAGAGGCTAGATTGCGATAAATTGCCATGTTATG
>NC_030852.1:12006612-12031098 GCF_000208745.1 Theobroma cacao
TTTGGTTTTGCTTTATATATATAATAAATATAATTAAGTCTACACTATAAAAATTATTTACCGATAACTTTATAAAAATTATTTATAAGAAAATAGAATATTTATATTATATATTTTTAATATATTTAAATGGTCAAATTTTCACTTTAAATGAACATTTTAGATACTTAATTTGTTTTTAAATCACTAAATATATATTTTCTGCTTACCTACTATATTTTTAGCAAGTTTTGAGATTTTCGACGAAAATGACGAAAATGTCCTTATGAGCCAGAAAACAATATGTTATGTTCTGATTTGGAAATGACGCGTAATCTTTCGAATTACGATATTTGATAACTATTGCTCACCGGGGAAGTGCGAAAGCTGATACGAGAGCCTTGCGAGGTTTCGATCGACATTCGGGGTGAAGAATGTTTGTCGAGGCTTCACGGCGGTTGTCACTGGCCCGATGGGGAGTTCCGGGTCGTGACATTATCACAGTCAAAATCATGCTTAAGAAATCCCTTTCAATCAATTGCACCAATCACGAGAGAAATACCAAGCAAAATGGGATTTATGCAATTCATGTATCAAATCAATTTTGCTCAACCATGGTATATCATCAAAAACAATAAATCAATTTCAATCAAAGAGAAAAAAAAGATTTTGCAAGAAAATCAATTGATAAAGATTTAATCTTTCTTTTGAAACTTTTTAACTTGAAACATTCAAGATTAGACATGCTTTGTGAAAAATCATAAGCTCAATTTAGTTCAATTATGCTTTAAATGATTTATGAAATGTGTAATGAGCATAATTAATAATGTTTATGCATGTCAAGGGTCATTTGCAAATATATCACGATCATGTGCCAAAAAGGCCTTTATGACCATTCAAGCTTACAAGCAAGCATGCATATCCAATAAGAACAAGTCATAAGTACTTTCATTATGAAACAAACTTGTTCAATTCATAAATCATTATAAACTTAATGGATGGCAATATTTTTCTCATATAAGCTTATTTTGCTTTAAAAGTACCAATTAAAGTAGTCAAAACTTTCAAGGTCATCATCAACCATCTTGAACTATTCAAACAAGTTATAGAATGCAAATCAAGATTGTTCAAATGGTCGACTTATGTTAGGCACAAGGAAATCAAGGATAATTTTTTTTATCAATTTTTCTTGTTTTAGGCTACTTGAATAAATGTTAGTGTAAGTCATCAAGTATGCTCATATTTCTATCACATTATCCAACCTTTTATGTTTCAAAATTATGCTCAAAAGTTGTTTTTCCTCAAAGAAGTAGTATGGAAGCAATTTCACAAAATATGAGGAAATTTTATAGAAACAATTTTCCAAAATCAAGCAATTTAAGAAAACATTTTTCTCAAAATAAGAATGATGATACATTCAAGGTCAAAATATAAGTACATACTCAATCTTTAGATTCATACTTCCTTGCAACTTGTAGCATGTATCATATCAAATCGAGTTGCATAGCCAAGATTTATCAATAAAGTGCAAGGAATTATGTACTTAATATTCAAGCAAGAATAGGCAACCAAAGTTTTCAATTATGAAAGGCAAATACTTTTAGAAACCAAGCTAAATCAATGAAGCATTTAATAAATAAATAATATAAAATCTCATTTAAATAAACAAAAGGCTTTTAGCATAAAGATCACCCATTTTCCTTTATGTATGGCTAAAGAGCATTCTTCAAGAATTGTTCCTCATTGCTTTAGCACACCTACAAGAGACATTTTTCATTTAATTTTTGGTATCCAAATTGCTTTGGATCCTTGAAAGTTAGTATCGTTGCATAAAGTTCCTTTTGGAACCCACACTTGTCTAAATTTATAAGGTAAACATTTTTTAATTGGACAAGTGTATGAATAATAACTAAAAAATGTGCAATGATTGCATTTGGTCATTTTGGAAGATGAGGAATTCATGAAAGCCTTCTGTTTCTCATTTAATAAATCTTCAAATTTTCTTGTCACATCAAAATTTCCTTTTTCAAAAATATCAATTTTCTTTTAGTAAGCTTCAAAATCCTTTTCCAGATTTTCATTTTCTTTTTCCAAATCAATATTTGCTTTCATCAAAAATTCATTTTCAACATCGAGTATGGAAATAATTGTCTTGTGCTTTATATTCATTTTCTTAAACTCAAATGCTAAATCCTCAAAAGCATCTTGCAATTCATCAAAAGCATATGAATTAAGTTCACAAAATGAAGACATTACCTTTATCTCTTCAAGAGCCGTGAGGTATAATTCAATTTGATTCAAGGATTCATCTTCACTTGATTTCTTGTCTGCATTTGCCATGTTGCTTATTGAGCATTGATTCTCACAAAACTTGTCTTCCAATTCCTTTTCCTTCTTTGTTTCTCCATATAACTCTTTTAATTTTCCCAAATTTCCTTGGCACTTTTGCACATGAACACTCTATTGTATTCTCTATAATCAAATGCACAAATGAAAGTGTGCATGGCCTTAGAGTTGATTTATAGTTTCCTCATTTAAGCTTCAGTCCACTTATTTCTATCTTTGGGAGTTTTCTCACCATTTACCGAATTTGTAATCATAGGAATGAAAGGACCATTGGAAATGACATCCCATATCTCATAGTCATAAGCCCTAACATAAATGGACATTTTAGTCCTCCAATAAGGATAGTTTGATCCATCAAATAGAGGTGGTCTATTTAGGGATTCACCCTCAGCAAGAAAAGTTTTAAGTAAAGCCATATGGATCTCCCCTAAAGATGTTAAGCCTTAAAAATGAGGGTTAGGCTTTTATACCACTAGTTGATCCCAAAGAGTGTGCTAAAGGGGGGTGAATAGCTCTTTTGGAGTGACTCTAAAATTCCCTCCAAGTAAAAAGCTGATTAAAAGAATTTGAAAGTGGAAGTTTAAAGCTTACTGGAGGAATGATTTAAGTGCTAAGAGTAAGAAGATAATAAAGAAAGCAGACAAAACATAATGATTTATAGTGGTTCGGTCCCCTTAACCTACATCCACTACATTGATCTCCCAACCAAGGATTTTCAAACCAATTCACTAAAATTAGTGGAATTCCCAAGCTTCCACCAAGGTTTTACAATGGCTTTTCAATGGCTCAACCACAACCTTTAACAATGGTTTTTCACGGGATCAACCAAAACCCAAAACTAACTTTTCTAAGGCTTAGTTAGAACCTACCACAACAACCAAGCTAACCTAAGCTTGATCAACCCCTTAGAGTGTCTCTCACACTCTAAGTAAACAAGAAATAGAGAAAAAATGAAGTACAATTGATCACCTAGCTTGTCACGACCCAAATTTTGGGCCATGACCGGTGCATGGGCCCAATGGACATAGTCCACTAAACCCAAGCAAGCCTATCGAATTATTCTACTCATCATACCATCAAGTATTGTTAAGTCACAAATTGTAACTTTAAACTAAAATAGTAATATACATTGCCAACTCATACTGGCATTACTCATTTAAAATATACATACATTGCCTACAACATGTATCTTAATAATTTACATCAAGTTTGTCTATACATCTCAAAAAGAAGACTCGATTTCCAGCGGAGGGACTTGGATGAATGTATAGCTACTGAATGCCGAGACACCTACCAAAAGATGGACACAGGTCTACAAGGATACCTCGTCCTAGTTACCAGCTGCCTCGTGATTTGAAAACATGAATTTGAAATGGTGAGTATAAACCTAGTGAGTGAACAAGGAAGGGAACAAGCAACAACAAAGGAAAATTTAAAATCATGATGCACTAGTTTGAAAACAATGCAATTTGGTTCATTCCTAATAAAACGCCTTATCGAGCCCTTAAGTGATTAATCATTTGAAAGTCATGAACCCATACATAGCGAATCATTTGAAGAATGAAAGCTTCAATATTGCACAAGCAAGTTAAATACAACAACGAATCTTCGCTGCAGCGGAAAGGCAGTCTTGCTGCAGCAAGAATGAATTTTTTGTTGCAGCGATGTTGGAATTTAGTTATTAACCGAACGAGGGTTTCTCAACTGGCCGAGGGTTTCTCACTAAACCTCCTCATTTTTAAAATTAACTCTTTTAATCCTTAATGTTGGAAGTCCATGCTCCCATATGGTAGCAAAGAAGTGAAAGATAGGACAACAATTGGACAAGATAAGAAAACAAAATAGAAAGTTTTTTCCTGCAGCGAAATTACAACCCAAAAAAAACAGAAAGTTTCTCGCTGCAGCGAGAATGCATTTCGCTACAGCGAAAAGCTATAGTTTCATTCTCGCTGCAGCAAAAATGCATCCTCGCTGCAGCGGGTTTTTGGCTAGTGTACCCCTCCAAACCCCAGAGTTTCTCGTTGTAGCGAGAATCATTCTCGCTTCAGCGAAATACAGAGCATCAATGCAAAATTTACCTTTCTCTCAAAGGAAAAACCACTCTGCCAAAAGGTCCAAACCAACATGAAAACACATAACAATTTTTCAAGGTTTAACATGTCAAGTTTCACATGCATTACAACCATAAGCCATTATCCATCAATTTCCTATAACACACATATTTACATATATATATATATATACATATATACCCATCATCATCATCACACCATCCCATCATCATCATCACCAGCTCATGCGCACTCCCTACTCGCACATGGCTGGGTCATCATCGGGTTATGCGTACTCCCTACTCATACATAACCGGGTCATCCTCGGCTTATGCGCACTCCCTACTCGCACATAGCCGAGTCAATATAATTACACAACATTATACTCAAGCATATATGTATATCAACATAATGCAGCCACATAGAAATCCATAATAATCACATTTCATAACATAAACCTTTTCTCAAAAGCTTGTTCCCAAGGCATTCATTTTCATGAAAAAATGTATAAAATCATTTAAACACTTTGTCAAATCCATTATATTCCCAAAATCAGTTTTGAAGGTAGTCCACTCACCAATTGATTGTAGCACTTTTAATTGACTCAAATTCCCCTAATGATCCAATTGGAATGATGGTGCTTCCTTAAAAACCTAGGATCACATTAACATAAACAATAGATTAATTTACACACTATGAACTCTAAAAGCTATCTCTTAGCTAGTTTTCAATTGCCACTTTAAATGGCTATCTATGTTCACTATCTTAATCACTAAAAAGTAATGAATATACTAAACAATAAAACAGCTCATAAATCACAATTACTAGCCATTTTCTGCAGCTAAAAATCAAACTTGGTGCATCACTCACCTTAGGGTTCCTTTGTAGTCAAATTCCCTTCTAATTGCTTTTAAATAAATGGTGTAATTCTCTCTTTCTCTCTCTAGAACGTCCAACTAGTGAGAGAAAGTGTGAAAACCAAATTTTTGAAGGCTTTTAAAGTGAGAGGATGAAAGAATTCAAAGGTTCTAGTCAAAAAGGTTCAAAGGTGTGAAAACTAGAGCTAGAGAGAGAAAATCACTCAAGCTTCAAATCAAGCTTCCATGAAGTTTTGAAGAAACGTGAGAGAGGAGAAGAAGAAAAAGAAGACCAGCTACTAGAAATTCAAGAAGGTGCTAGAAATTTCCAGATATTTATAAGCCAACTTATCCATTCCCATAAAATTATGAAAATGCCCTTCCACCAATTAACTTATTCCCCTCTAATATTTGATGCAATCTTTTTGCTCTTTTAACACTAGGACAAGATTCATAATGGTCTAAACATACTCGGGTTCATAAAAACATAAAATTTTAACCCGAGATGAAAATTGTTGACACTTTTAGTTTTCTTCGTGTTTTCATCAGCACACATCATTTATACTGTCTTATGCCTATTTAGGCCTTAAAATATCATAAAACTTTCTTCTGGAAGCTTATTAGAGAAAATAAAGAAACTACCCCTAGCCTATATTATTACATATATACTTAGTTGCAAGCCTATAGAAGTTGGGGTATCACATTCTCCCCCACTTAAGGAAATTCGATCCCCGAATTTAAATTCACTATAAGGTAACGTACCTCTAAGTATGAAAGGATGGGGATACTTTGTTTGCATCTCTTCCTCGGCTTCCCACGTTACCTCCTCGCTAGTGTGATTTCACCACAACACTTTCACTGATGCTACTTCCTTTAAACGGAGCTTTTTAACTTGCCTATCAAGGATAGCTACCGGTTGCTCTTCATAGGTTAGATCATCTTGCAACTGAATGGTTTCATACCGTATAACATGTGATGGATCTGGGTTGTACTTCCTAAGCATGGACACATGAAACACGGGATGAATATTCGAAAGGTCTGGCGGTAATGCCAAACGATATGCCACTGCTCCAACCTTTTCTAAGATCTCAAAGGGTCTAATGTACCGAGGACTTAACTTCCTTTTCTTGCCAAACCTCATTACCCCTTTAGTTGGTGAAACTTTTAAAAATACATGACCTCCTACTTGGAACTCCAAGTCTCTCCGTCGGTTATCAGCATATGACTTTTGTCTACTTTGTGCTGTTAACATCCTCTGACGGATCATGCTTATTTTCTCTGTTGCATCCTACACCAACTCAGGCCCCAAAAGTTTCCTTTCTCCCACCTCTAGCCATCCAATGGGTGACCTACACCTCCGTCCATATAATGCCTAAAATGGTGCCATTTGAATGCTTGATTGGAAACTGTTGTTGTAGGCAAATTCCACTAAGGGTAGATATTGACCCCACCGGACCCCAAGGTCTATCCCACAAGCCCTCAACATATCCTCCAATGTTTGTATGGTCCGTTCAGACTATCCATCAGTTTGAGGGTGGAAAGCTGTGCTGAAATCCAACTTAGTACCCAATGCTTCCTGCAACTTTCCCCAAAACCTACTAGTAAATTGAGCTCCTCTGTCAGATACTATAGAAATGGGAATACCATGTAGTCGTACTATCTCATCCACATAAACTCGAGCGTATTGGGCAGCCCCGTAAGTAGTCTTAATCAGAAGAAAATGAGTTGAATTTGTTAACCGGTCTACTACTATCCAAATTGAATCATATCCCCCACTAGTTCGAGGCAAACCCGTTACAAAATCCATGGCAATATGCTCCCACTTCCACTCGAGCACTAGTAATGGCTGTAATAGCCCTGCAAGCTTTTGATGCTCAGCCTTAACCTACTGACAAACCAGGCACTTGGAGACAAACTCAGCTACATCTCTCTTAAGTCCTTCCCACCAATACACATCTCTTAAATCTTGATACATTTTTATAGCCCCTGGATGTACCACATAAGTTGCCATGTGAGCTTCCTCCAATATTTCTCTCCTCAACCCGTCACCATCAGGCACATAAAGTCTGGTTTCATACCTCAACACTCCATCTGTGCCTTTGGTAAACATTTTTCCTTTCCTTCCCTGAGGATCCTCTAAGGCCTTAACTGCAAAATCATCTTTACTTTGTGCTTCTTTGATTCGGTCCATTAAGATAGGCCTTACTCTAAAATGTGCTAGCAATGCATCTATCTCCGCAGCTTCCAAATGCACACCTATGTCTCCCAAGCTATGGATCTCTCTAACCAATGATCTCCTATCAGTAGAAATATGTGCCAAACTTCCCATTGATTTTCGACTCAAGGCATCCGCCACTACATTGGCCTTACCAAGATGATAAAGAATAGTATAATCATAATCCTTTAGCAACTCCATCCATCTACGTTGCCGCAAGTTAAGATCCTTCTGCTGAAATATATACTTCAAGCTTTTGTGGTCCGTATATATCTCACAAGTCTCACCATACAAATAATGTCTCCAAATTTTCAAGGCAAACACGATTGCTGCCATTTCCAAATCGTGTGCAGGGTAATTTTGCTCATGCCTTTTAAGTTGCCTGGATGCATACGCAATCACTTTCCCATGTTGCATTAATACACATCCTAAACCAACACCCGATGCATCACAAAACACAATATAACTGTCACGACCCAATTTCCCGAGCCATGACCGACGCATGAGCTCAATGAGCATAGCTCACTAAGCCCAAGCAAGCCTATCCATTTACCTTTGCTTAACAAATTTATCATATCATGCATACACACACACCTTTTCCCGGGTGTGAACATAGCCAAAACACAATGGCATTATCGATAATAATATACATGCACTATACCAGTCATGTATTTAGCAATTTACATTGCATACACATATTCACATTGTTAGATTGTTTTCACAATACAAAAGGACCCATGACTTCCAGCGGAGACATTTACAATAAAAGGGATTACTATCGAATGCCAGACACATACCCAGGAGATGCACTACGGGGACTCCTCGATCTAGGGTCCAACAGTCACCTGATCTGAAAACATGAATTTTTATAAAACGTGAGTACAATACTCAGTGAGTGAACAAGAAGGGAACAAGCATACCATAAGGAATGTTTATCGAAATCATGATGCATTCATTTTCTCAAAACCATGCAATTGTTTTAGCTCCTTTAAACCCCTCATGTAAACCCCACATGAGTAAATCACTTTACAAAAATCCATGCTCAACTATGGTACCAAAGAAATGGGAAATATGGCAAAAACCCACAAGTTAGCAAAATGGACAGAAAGTTTCTCGCTGTAGCGAACTTCATTCTCGCTGCAGCGAGAACCAGAACATCAAGGAAAAAGTCTCATTTTTCCCTTAAAACAAGTCATCCTGCTAAAATAACAATAGCAACATGTAACACATGTAAACTTCCAAATTTCAACAAAACAAATGCTTACATATTTGCATTTACAACCATATACCCATCATCAACATGCACACCATCCCATCATCATCATCATGCACATCATCCCATCATCATCATCTCATATGCAACGGCTTATGCTATTGTCACTAGGGGGTGGGAGATCACGAAGCATCCCCCCCTTCACTCGGCAAGAGGTGCACTTCACTCCGGATCACGAAGCAACGGAGCAGTCCCTTCCCTCCTCCTCCAAGCTCTTGGGTGGAGAGTCATACTTCGCCACAGATCATACCTATCAAAGCACTCATAGGGTGGAAGATCACGAAGCATCCAGCCCTATAAGCTATGGGGGCAACAACGGCTTATGTGCACTCCCACTCACACATAGCCGGGTCAGCAACGGCTTATGTGCACTCCTACTCGCACATAGTCGGGTCAGCAACGGCTTATGTGCACTCCTACTCGCACATAGCCGGGTTCAAATCAACATGCAAAGAAGCATCCAATGCATATCATGCATTTTATCATATTGTGATAACACATAAACCATTGTATAGCACATTTTCACAATATAAAATCATTTTACTAAAAGCTTGTTCCCAAGGTACATTTTCTAAGACAAGTTGGATAGAATCTTTCATATTCCCCAAAACAAGTTTGAAATGCAAGTCCACTCACCGGTATCGAAAATCCAGATTCCGGGTGCACTCGGACTAATAGCCCTCAGGCGCAATTCCTTTGCCTTTTCCGGACGTCTCACCACCTTGACAAATAACAAAGTCAAGGAATTTACTATATTGTCCCTAAATTGATATAAATTAATTTAAATTACTAATGCTTGATATGTAAATGCAAAAATATGTCCGATTACCGCTTAATCACGGTATCGATTAAATTCGACCGATCACCCGATTAATCGGCGATTGTGTCCAAATCACCTCCAAATTAATTCATTTCTCCTCTAATACCTTAATTTACCACATACATTTAAATAAAGCCAAATTCAGCATTAGAACCCTCACAGTTCCTTATAGAAAAATTTGGTCATTTGGTGCACTAGCATCGAATTTTTTTCTACATAACCGTTTCACCTTAATTCATCATTTTCCATGCCATTTTCCTTGAAATAAAAACAATCCCCCATTGATATTCAGCCCTCATGGTTCGGCCAACAAGGAACCCTAGAGAAATTGAATATTTCTTTTGTGTTTTTGTTCATAACCATGCTTAACTATCCCTAAACACTAACATAGTCTAAAATCAAATTATTCCAACAACAATTCCTCTTCCATACCCATTTTTCAGAATTGAATTCATCATGATAACTCAATATTCAACCATGGAAATCAAGAACAAAAGCATGGGTAAGCTAGGTATCAAGGAGAATTAAAGAAATTTTAACTTACCTAGCTTGTTTCCTTGAATTCCAACACTTTCTCTTTGATTTTTCCCACCTAGGGCTTGTTCTTCCTTGGTTTCTCTTCTCTTCTGGTTTGGCTGATCACTATGGGAGAAATGGGCTGATTTTTATGCCTTTTATAAAGAAAATAATGAATGGATGAGATTTTGACACATGTCACCATTCCATTGGTCCATGTGTCATACTTAGCCATTAAGCAATCTCTCTCCACCGCACATTTCTCATGTTTATCCATTTACAGGATGAATAAAATTCCTTGGCCTTGACAAGTGCTGGGGTGAAAAATTTACCGATTTGCCCCCGGGGCAAAAAAATTACGATTTTTCCCCTATACTCCGAAATGTACCGGAATCACATTATTTCTACTTTTCAACCTCAAAGAACACTAATATTGATCAATATTAACCAAATGGGGCAAAAATTGTTTTATAAAAATTCTCGTTTAGTCCTCTAGTTGTAAAATTACCATTTTGCCCTTGTGCTCCAAAAATATCAGGAATCACAAATTTTCACTGCTAAACATCATTTTATACTTAGATAATCATAATTATATTTCATATAATTATTCTTGGTCAAATGTGATCAAATCTTGGCTAAAAATCTCCATTTTATCAGCAAATGGTAAAATGATCATTTTGTCCCTAATCGGTCAATTTTCCTAATGGACTCCAAACTGGACCTTGAACTCCGAATCACTATTCTAAGTCATTCCATGGGTTTCAAAATTTTCAAATTCCTCTCAGAATTACTATTTGAACTAGTTCAAGGCTCGATTTAACTTAGTTGTACCACTCGGTACAATACCGTCTTTTAATCGAGCTTGACAGGGTCTCACAATAACCCCCCGTGCCTTGCGGTAGGCTTAACACTGGAGCTGTAGTGAGACATGCCTTAAGCTTCTCAAAGCTATCCTCACAAGCATCAGACCACTCAAATTTTGTATCCTTACAGCTTCGTTAGAGGGGCGACTATTTTAGAGAAGTCCTTTACAAAGCGAAGATAATAGCCAACCAAACCCACAAAGCTTCTAATCTCTGTAACTGATGTTGGCCTTGGCCATTTTTCCACTGCTTCAACTTTCTTTGAATCAACTTGAACCCCATCCTTAGATACCACATGCCCCAAAAATGCAACACTTTCGAGCCAAAACTCACACTTGGAGAACTTGGCATACAATTGATGTTCTTTCAAAATTTGGAGCACAATCTTAAGATGCTGCTCATGCTCCTCTCGGCTCTTTGAATATATCAAGATGTCATCAACAAACACCACCACGAACTTATCCAAATAAGGCTTGAATACTCGGTTCATCATATCCATAAAGGCTGCAGGAGCATTCGTGAGCCCAAATGACATCACCAAGAACTCATAGTGCCCATATCTTGTTCAAAATGCGGTCTTGAGTATATCTTCATTTCGGATTCTCAACTGATGGTACCCAGATCGCAGATCTATCTTAGAGAAACATTGTGCTCCTTGTAGTTGATCAAATAAATCATCTATCCTTGGGAGAGGATACTTATTCTTCACCGTCACTTTATTAAGCTGTCGATAATCAATGCACAGCCTAAGTGATCCATCTTTCTTCTTCACAAATAATATCGGTGCTCCCCATGGGGATACACTAGCTCGGATGAAACCTTTATCCAACAAATCCTCCAACTGATCCTCAAGCTCTTTAAGCTCTGCAGGTGCCATTCTATATGGGGGTGTGGATATAGGTCTAGTGTCGGGAATCAAATCTATACAAAACTCAATCTCCTGTTCAGGAGGCAAACCTGGTAGCTCCTCAGGAAATACATCCACAAACTCCTTCACCACCGACACTTGACTTACATCCCCAATCTTTGCCTAAGTATTCTTTACAACTGCCAAGTAACCTATACAACCCTATCGTAATAATCTTCTGGCAGACATGACCGATATCAAATTGGTTGGAGCATTACTCCTATCCCCCTGAATACTAAATGATGGTTCACCGGGAAAATCAAATCTAACCAATTTATGATAGCAATCCACACTAGCATGGCAGGGTGATAACCAATCCATCCCCAAGATCACATCAAAGTCTAAGGTGTCTAACACAACTAGATTCACCGAAGTGTCTTTGTCTTTGACTCATACTACATAAGACTTATATTCCCATTCGGCCACAAATATCTCTTTTAAAGGAGTAGACACCACTAATTGTTCCTCTCTCCTAACACGATCTCTACCCAACCGAGATGCAAAACATGGAGAGATAAAAGAATGGGTCACACCAGGATGAAATAGTACCCGAGCATTTATATTACAAACGAAGAGAATACCTGAGACCACGGCATTGGATGTTTGAGCCTCCTGATGTGTTTAAGCAAACACCCTTGCCTAGCCTCTACCAACAGAACTTTGATGTCCGGACCCAGATGGCCTGCCCTGAGAGGAAGTACCAGCACCTCTACCTCTCGATCCACTAGCCTCCTGTCCAGATGAGGCAGCAACTGAAGGAGTAGACGGAGCTGGCTGGGTGGAACCACGAGTAGAATCTTGTGTTTGCTGAGCCCTCGGATAATCCCTCCTAATATGCCCAGGTTGACCACACCCGAAACAAGTTCTTGTGGTAAGGAAGCATCGTCCACTATGTCGTCTCCCACAAGTATCACAAGGGTGGGTGACTTGACTACTTTGTCTAGAATCTTGTCGCCTCCTAGAACTGAAGGTTCTCTGTCCCATCCTAATATTAGCACCAGGCACGTCACTCCCCTGCTGAGGTAATCGTGAGTCCCTTTGTGGACCCTGACGGCTAGAAGATGAACCACCACTGCTGAAATCTCTACGACCCTGAGAACTCTCTGTCCTGGCCCTCTTTGCTCTATCCCTCGCATCCCTACTCTCACTGGTCCTCATCTCAATGCGCTGAGCACAATCTATTGCTGCGGAATAGGTAGTGAAATCTCGAGATGCCACAGCCCTAAATAGTGGCTTTATTAACCCATCCACAAACCTCTGAATCTTTATCTCCTCAGTAGAAATGAGGTAGGGAGCATACCGAGACAACTGTGTGAACTTGATGTCATACTCCGACACCGTCATGCTCGAAGTCTGTACCAAAGTCTCAAACTCTCTAGCTCTGGCATTACGTACACTGAGTGGTAGGAACCAATCTAAAAAGGCTGCACTAAACTCACTCCATGCCAATGGTGCTGCATCCGTCGGTCTGCCTCTACACAAGGAGCTATACCATTCCTGCGCCACATCCTCTAATCAGAAAGTGGCTAACTCAACTGACCGAACACTGGAGCATCCCAAGGCTTTACATATTTTCTCCATCTTATCCAAGAAAACCTGGGGTTTCTCTGATGCATCAGACCCTGAAAATGATAGAGGCTTGAGCTTAAGAATATCAGGAAGAGAAATATCTATATGTCCCCTCTCGACCTCATGATGTTGGTGATCGGCCTGTCCTTGGGAGCTAGGAGATTCCTGTACTGTAGGTCTCTCCTTTACTACCCTCTGTATATCCTCCATACGGGTCGCCATCATTTCTACAACCCGGTGGACTCCCTGTAGGCTTGTCGCTAAATCCTCAATGGTAATACCCCCAGCTGGGTGCCTATCTACATCACCTGAGGACTATCCCTCCTCTCGCCTACTCACAGACGTATCTGCCATCACCGACCTAGTGGCCCTGCCACGTCGACCTCGACCCCTTCGGGTGGATTCCCGTGGCCTACCTACCATCTCAATAGGAGCATCTTGCTCCCCCATCCGTCTTGAGGTGGCTCGTGTAGAAGGCGGCATTCGTACCTAGACAAGAGTAAACACCTGTTATTAAACACATTTATAATCATACTTAAGGAAAAAGGTGGTTTCTAAGATAGGGAATCTATGCGGTCACTTGGTTGTAAAATGTGTCGCGGTTCATACTTCACAACTGGAGTGCCCACATAAAGACCCGACTCTCCGCTGGAACAACAAAAGGAAGTTCTAGGACCTAGACAAACCTAGGGCTCTGATACCAACTTTGTCACAACCCAAATTCTGGATCCACCAAAACCAAAAACTAACTTTTCTAAGGCTTAGTTAGAACCTACCACAACAACCAAGCTAACCTAAGCTTGATCAACCCCTTAGAGTGTCTCTCACACTCTAAGTAAACAAAAAATAGAGCAAAAATGAAGTACAATTGATCACCTAGCTTGTCACGACCCAAATTCCGGGCCATGACCGGAGCATGGGCCCAATGGACATAGTCCACTAAACCCAAGCAAGCCTATCGAATTATTCTACTCATCATACCATCAAGTATTGTTAAGTCACAAATTGTAACTTTAAACCAAAATAGTAATAGACATTGCCAACTCGTACTAGCATTACTCATTTAAAATATACATACATTGCCTACAACATGTATCTTAATAATTTACATCAAGTTTGTCTATACATCTAAAAAAGAAGACTCGATTTCCAGCGGAGGGACTCGGATGAATGTATAGCTACTGAATGCCGAGACATCTACCAAAAGATGGACACAGGTCTACAAGGATACCTCGTCCTAGTTACCGGCTGCCTCGTGATCTGAAAACATGAATTTGAAATGGTGAGTATAAACTCAGTGAGTGAACAAGGAAGGGAACAAGCAACAACAAAGGAAAATTTAAAATCATGATGCACTAGTTTCAAAACAATGCAATTTGGTTCATTCCTAATAAAACCCCTTATTGAGCCCTTAAGTGATTAATCATTTGAAATTCATGAACCCATACATAGCGAATCATTTGAAGAATGAAAGCTTCAATATTGCACAAGTAAGTCATATACAACAACGAATCTTTGCTGCAGCGAAAACGCAGTCTCGCTGCAGCGAGAGTGAATTTTTTGTTTCAGCGACGTTGGAATTTAGTTATTAACCGAACAAGGGTTTCTCAACTGGCCGAGGGTTTCTCACTAAACCTCCTCATTTTTAAACTTAACTCTTTTAATCCTTAATGTTGGAAGTCCATGCTCCCAAATGGTAGCAAAGAAGTGAAAGATAGGACAGCAATTGGACAAGATAAGAAACCAAAACAGAAAGTTTTTCGCTGCAGCGAGATTCAATCTCGCTGCAGCGAAATTTCTACCCAGAAACAGAATGTTTCTCGCTGCAGGGACATTGCAACCCAAAAAAAACAGAAAGTTTCTCGCTGCAGCGAGAAGCTACAGTTTCATTCTCACTGCAGCGAAAATGCTTCCTCGCTGCAGCGAGTTTCAGGCCAGTGTACCCCTCCAAACCCGAGAGTTTCTCACTGTAGCGAAATACAGGGCATCAATGCAAACTTTACCTTTCTCCCAAAGGAAAAACCACCTTGCCAAAAGGTCCAAACCAACATGAAAACACATAACAATTTCTCAAGGTTTAACATGTCAAGTTTCACATGCATTACAACCATAACCCATTATCCATCAATTTCCTATAACACANAAACACATAACAATTTCTCAAGGTTTAACATGTCAAGTTTCACATGCATTACAACCATAACCCATTATCCATCAATTTCCTATAACACACATATTTATATATATATATATATATACATATATACCCATCATCATCATCACACCATCCCATCATCATCATCACCAGCTCATGCGCACTCCCTACTTGCACATGGCTGGGTCATCACCGGGTTATGCACACTCCCTACTCGCACATAACCGAGTCATCCTCGGCTTATGCGCACTCCTTACTCGCACATAGCTAAGTCAATATAATTACACAACATTATACTCAAGCATATATCTATATCAACATAATGCAGCCACATAGAAATCCATAATAATCACATTTCATAACATAAACCTTTTCTCAAAAACTTGTTCCCAAGGCATTCATTTTCATGAAAAATTGTATAAAATCATTCAAACACTTTGTCAAATCCATCATATTTCCAAAATCAGTTTTGAAGGTAGTCCACTCACCAATTGATTGTAGCACTTTTAATTGACTCAAATTCCCCTAATGATCCAATTGGAATGATGGTGCTTCCTTAAAAACCTAAGATCACATTAACATAAACAATAGATTTATTTACACACTATGAACTCTAAAAGCTATCTCTTAGCTAGTTTTCAATTGCCACTTTAAATGGCTATCTATGTTCACTATCTTAAACACTAAAAAGTAATGAACATACTAAACAATAAAACAGCTCATAAATCACAATTACTAGCTACTTTCTGCAGCCAAAAATCAAACTTGGTGCATCACTCACCCTAGGGTTCCTTTGTAGTCAAATTCTCTTCTAATTACTTTTAAATAAATGGTGTAATTCTCTCTTTTTCTCTCTCTAAAATGTCCAACTAGTGAGAGAAAGTGTGAAAACCAGATTTTTGAAGGCTTTTAAAGTGAGAGGATGAAAGAATTCAAAGGTTCTAGTCAAAAGGGTTCAAAGGTGTGAAAACTAGAGCTAGAGAGAGAAAATCACTCAAGCTTCAAATCAAGCTTCCATGAAGTTTTGAAGAAACGTGAGAGAGGAGAAGAAGAAGAAGAAGACCAGCTGCTGGAAATTCAAGAAAGTGCTAGAAATTTTCAGATATTTATAGGCCAACTTATCCATTCCCATAAAATTACGAAAATACCTTTCCACCAATTAACTTATTCTTCTTCAATCTTTTATGCAATCTTTTTGCTCTTTTAACACTGGGACAAGATCCATAATGGTCTAAACATACTCGGGTTCATAAAAACATAAAATTTTAACCCGAGATGAAAAATGACCATTTTGCCCCTATTATGAAAATTGTTGAAACTTTTAGTTTTCTTCGTGTTTTCATCAGCACACATCATTTATACTGTCTTATGCCTATTTAGGCCTTAAAATATCATAAAACTTTCTTCTGAAAACTTATTAGAGAAAATAACGAAACTACCCCTAGCCCATATTATTACATATATACTTAGTTACAAGCCTATAGAAGTTGGGGTATCACATAGCTGATCTAAGATGTACAAAGTTAAGCTCAAACACTTTTTCAAAGGATAGGAGTGAAATACAAGTGTAAAGAAAAGATTTTTCGACTTCTAAGCTTAAGATCACTTTTGATAGCTTCTTTATCTTCTTTCTGACTGTTGGAGAGGCTATAATTACTTGAAAAATCACTTCTAGCCGTTGGAGACAGAAACTAGCCATTTCTGGCCTTTATTTTGTCCTTATATGCTTAAATTCAAATTTTCTGATAGTGTGCTCTTAGTTGACTAACCATGCTTCTTAGTCGATTAAGTCTTCTCTGTCTCGCAATCAAATTTTTGACCGTGAGCTTTTAGTTGGCTAACCATACTTCTTAGTCGATTAAGTATTTTCTATCTTGCAATCTGCTTTACTCTATTAATCGATTAGGAAAGACTTTGACCGATTAAGAGCTTACTGTTTCTATAGCTACCAACTTCACCAACTTTTCTTTGTTTGATTAATTCTTCTCTTAGATTGGTAACGCTGATCTTCCATTTCCCTTAAACAGCCATGAGATATGTTAGTCATTCGAGACTTCTTGAATTGTTCTTCACAAACTTGACTACCTTCATTTTGGATCTTCACTTTTGGATTTAAACTAATTAACTCCCTTGGTTAACCGACTAAGAGGCTTCTGTTTGTATCCAGGACCTGCTTAACTAATTAGATCTTGTGTTAACTAGTTAAGACCTTTCTGTCTGTCTTTAGTGTAGCACCCAGAATTTCTTTAATCGATTAAGGATTTGTGTTAATCGGTTAAGACTAATTTGTCTTCATTAGAGCTTTTTTTTCTTTGCTTGTTTAACCAATTAACCCATCTTGCAACTGAACAAGCATCTTGACTTGCTTTCAAATACAAGTATATTAATGAATTTAAGTTTTCTCCTGCACACTTAAACAATATAATTATATATTAATGAATGGGAATATTTGGCTATCATAAAAAATATATAGAGTCAACATTCTCTATTTCTTATTTTTGATGATCACAAAACACTCCTAGATTAACAGTGCAATGTCTATGTTCAATATGAATGCTTCAAATCTTTATGCATAATGAGTTGCTCCCGCTTAGTCAATGCATCTAGTTTTCTTTACATAATATTCAACAAAACCAAAACTAAGCATCACACACATAAATTAAACATAACATCTATTAAACTCTATCTAACTTAATTTTCCTTCTCTCCTTTTTCTTTTTCACCATTAAACTCTCATACACCTATGTCATACAAGCTTATAGATATAGTTTAACAACTTCAAGAGTCAAGCTTGTGTCTATGTAGGAACAAATGTATGGGAGTTAAATCATTTCAAGAAATTGTTGAGGATTACTCAAATAATGTTCAAGCAAATTTGATCATTTTGTCATAATCAAAACATAATACTATTAAAGCTAACATTTTCTTGTCAATGGATGGCTTTCAGTTCATGTTTCCCGATGCAAATATCAAAGTCTGATTTGTTTTAACAAAAAATGAAAAAACAATTCAAGTTAAAATCATTTATAAGATTATAAAACCATTTAAAGAGACTAAAAAGGCTTCTAAAGGCATGAGTGACTATGGATGTACTTTTCTTGTCAATGGATGGCTTTCGCTTCACGTTTCTCATTGCAAACAACAAAGTATGACATGTTCTAACTAAAGATGAAAAAAAAATTGAGTTCAAAATTATTTACAAAGTTATAAAACCTTTTAAAGTGAGTAACGAAGCTTTCAAAACCATTAGTGTCTATAAATGGACTTTTCTTGTCAATGGATGGCCTTCGCTTTACGTTTCAAAATGTAAACAAGAAATTATGATTTGTTTTAATAAAAAATGAAAAAAAAATCCAATTTAAAATCATTTATAAAAGTTATAAAACCACTTATAGCATGTAATTAGGCTTTCGAAGCCAAGAGTGACTATAAATGGACTGTTCTTGTCAATGGATGGCTTTCGCTTCACATTTCCAAATGCAAACAACATATTATGATCTATTTGAACTAAAAATGAAAAAAAATTCAATACAAAATTGTTTATAAGATTATAAACCATTAACCCAAGTAATAAGGCTTTTGAAGGCATGAGTGACTATAGATGGACTTCTCTTGTCAATGGATGGCTTTTGTTTCAAGTTTTCTGATGCAAACATTAAATTGTGATCTGTTTTAACCAAAAATGAAAAACAATTCAACATAAAATCATTTATAAGTTTATAAAACCATTTAAAGCGAGTAACAAGGCTTCTAAAGCATGGTGACTATNAATGGATGGCTTTTGTTTCAAGTTTTCTGATGCAAACATTAAATTGTGATCTGTTTTAACCAAAAATGAAAAACAATTCAACATAAAATCATTTATAAGTTTATAAAACCATTTAAAGCGAGTAACAAGGCTTTCAAAAGCATGGTGACTATAAATGGACTTTTCTTGTCAATTGATGGCTTTCGCTTCACGTTTTGCAATGCAAATATCAAATTTGTATATGTTTTAGCAAAAATGAAGAGGAATTCAACTTAAAATCATTTATAAGATTATAAAACCATTTAAAGCAAGTAACAAGCCTTTCGAAGGCATGATTGCCTAAAGATGGACTTTTTTGTCAATTGATTTTTTTCGCTTCACGTTTCTCATTGCACGCAACAAATTATGATATGTTATAACCAAAAATGAAAAAATCCAATTCACAATCATTTATAAAGTTATAAAACCACTTAAAGCGAGTAGCAAGGCTTTCAAAGGCATTAGTGACTATAAATGGACTTTTCTTGTCAATGGATTGCTTTCACGTCATGTTTCGCAAGGTAAAAAATAAATTATGATCTGTTTCAACAAATAATGAAAAAATATACAATTTAAAATCATTTATAAGATTATAAAACCATTTAAAGCAAATAACTAGGTTTTTAAAGGCATGCGTGATTGTAAATGGACTTTTTTGGTCAATGGGTGGCTTTTGCTTCACCTTTCCCAATGCAAACATCAAATTACAATATGTTTTACCCAAAAATGGAAAACAATTCAATATAAAATCATTTATAAAGTTATAAAACTACTTAAATTGAGTAAACAGACTTTCGAAGGCGTAAGTGACTATATATAGACTTTTCTTGTCAATGGATGGCTTTCGATTCACGTTTCCTGATGCAAATATCAAAGTATGATATGTTGGAACCAAAAATGAAAAATCAATTGAAGTTAAAATCATTTATAAGATTATAAACCATTTAAAACGACTAAAAAGGCTTCGAACGACATGGGTGACTATATATGAACTTTTCTTACCAGTGGATAGCTTTCGCTTCACATTTCCTACTGCAAACAACAAACTATGATACATTTTAACCAAAAATGAAAAACAAATTCAATTCAAAATTATTTATAAAGTTATAAAACCACTTAAAATGAGTAACAAGGCTTTCAAAAGTATTAGTGTCTATAAATGGACTTTTCTTGTCAATGGATGGCTTTTGCTTCACGTTTCCCAATGTAAACTAGAAATTAAGATATGTTTTAATAAAAAATGAAAAAAAACAATTTAAAATCATTTATAAAGTTATAAAACCACTTAAAGCAAGTAACTAGGCTTTCGAAGGCATGAGTCAATGGATGGCTTTGGCTTCATGTTTCCTAATGCAAACAACAGATTATGATTTGTTTGAACCAAAAATAAAGAAAAAATTCAATACAAAATTATTTATAAGATTATAAAACCATTTAAAGTGAGTAATAAGGCTTTTGTAGGCATGAGTGACTATAAATGAACTTTTCTTGTCAATGGATGGCTTTCACTTCACGTTTCTCAATGCAAACATCAAATTGTGATTTGTTTTAACCAAAAAATGAAAAACAATTTAACATAAAATCATTTATAAATTTATAAAATCATTTAAAGCGAGTAACAAAGCTTTTGAAGGCATGGTGACTATAAATCGACTTTTCTTCTCAATGGATGGCTTTTGCTTCACGTTTTCCATTGCAAACAAAAAATTTTGATATGTTTTAATCAAAAATGAAAAAAAAATTTCAATTCAAATCATTTATAAAGTTATAAAACCACTTAAAGCTAGTAACGAGGCTTTTGAAGGCATTAGTAGCTATAAATGGACTTTTCTTATAAATGAATGGCTTTTGCTTCATGTTTCTCATTGCAAACAACAAATTATGATATGTTTTAATCAAAAATGAAAAAAAAAACTCAACATAAAATCATTTAGAAAGTTATAAAACCACTTAAAATGAGTAACAACGCTTTCGAAGGTATAAATGACTATAAATAGACTTTTCTTGTTAATGGATGGCTTTCACTTCACATTTCTCAATACAAACAATAAATTATGATCTGTGTTGAACAAAAAATGAAAAAAAAATCAACTTAAAATCATTTATAAGATTGGAAAACAATTTAAAGCAATAAACGGAACATCTCGAAATAATACCTGGGGCGAAAGATTCAATTAACCGAGATTCAGAAGCTGAAATTTCACCCCGACCATCAATAGGCTTAGCCAGGGCATTTATAACACGACCCAAAAAAGCCTCACTCATCGGTATCTGAGTAACAAGGCTTTTAAAGGTATAAGTGACTATAAATGGACGTTTATTGTAAATGGATGGCTTTCGCTTCATGTTTCCCAATACAAACAACAAATTATGATCAATTTTGAACCAAAAATGAAAAAAAATTTCATTTTAAACTCATTTATAAGATTATAAAACCATTTAAATCGAGTAACAAGGCTTTCGAAGGCATGAGTGACTATCAATGATTGGCTTTCACCTCATGTTTTTTGATGCGAACAATAAATTATGATTTGTTTCAACCAAAAATGAAAAAAAAATTCAATTTAAAATCATTTATAAGAATATAAAACTATTTAAAGCAAGTAACAAAGCTTTTGAAGGCATTAGTGACTATAAATGGACTTTTTTTGTCAATCGATGGCTTTTGCTTCATGTTTCCCAAGGCAAACAACAAATTATGATTTTTTTTAACAAATAATAAAAAACATATTCATCTTAAAATCATTTGTAAGACTATAAAACCATTTAAAGCGAATAACTAGGCTTTCAAAGGCATGAGTAACCTTAAATGGACTTTTCTATTCAATGGGTGGCTTTTGCTTCACATTTTCCAATGCAAACATCAAATTACAACCTGTTTTAACTAGAAATGGAAAACAATTCAATTTAAAGTCATTTGTAAGGTTATAAAACCACTTAAAGCGAGTAAAAAGGCTTTCAAAGGCATGAGTGACAATAAATGGACTGCTCTTGTCAGTGGATGGCTTTCGCTTTGCATCTCCCAATGCAAACAACAAATTATGATATGTTTAAACCAAAAATGAAAAAAAAAATTCAATACAAAGTGATTTATAAGATTATAATACCATTTAAAGCTAGTTAAAAGGCTATCAAAGGCATGAGTGAATATAAATGGAATTTGCTTGTCAATGGATGGTTTTCGCTTCATGTTTCCCAAGGTAAATAATAAATTATGATTTGTTTTAATTAATAATGAAAAATTTTTTACTGAAAATCATTTATAAGACTATAAAACCATTTAAAGTGAATAATTAGGCTTTAGAAGGTATGAGTGACTATAAATGGACTTTTTTGGTCAATGGGTGGCTTTCACTTCACATTTCCTAATGCAAACATTAAATTACAATCTGTTTTAACCAAAACTAGAAAACTATTCAATTTAAAATCATTTATAAAGTTATAGAACCACCTAAAATGAGTAAAAAGTTTTTTGAAAGCATAAGTGCTTGTAAATGGACTTTTCTTGTCCATTGATGGTTGTTGCTTCACGTTTCCCATTGCAAACAACAAATTATGATATGTTTTAACTAAAAATAAAGAACAATTCAATTCAAAATTATTTATAAAGTTATAAAACCACTTAAAGTGAGGAATGAGGTTTTGAAAAGCATTAGTGTCTGTAAATGGACTTTTCTTATCAATGAATGGCTTTCGCTTCATGTTTCCCAATGAAAACAAGAAATTATGATCTATTTGAACAAAAAATGAAAAAAATTCTGTTTAGTATCATTTATAAAGTTACAAAACCAATAAAAGCGAGTAATTAGGCTTTCAAAGGCATAAGTAACTATAAATAGGCTATTCCTGTCAATGGATGGCTTTTGCTTCACATTTCCCACTGCAAACAACAAATTATGATCTGTTTGAATCAAAAATAAAAAAAAAATAATGTAATACTCTGTACTTTGATGTGGTGACAAATAAAGCTTATCGAATGCCAATTAAGGCATAATAAGGCATTTTGGGTACCAAAGAGACAAGAGAAAATTTTTAGAATAAAATAATATTTTATTAATGAAATAATATTAAAATATTAATATTTTATTCAGTGTCAAAATTTTCCATGAAGAATGAGTATATGGTCAATCTAAGTAGGGGAGAAGAAGAATGAGAAAATTTTGGAGAAACAATGACGTTAATGGGGCCGCGTGTCTTTATTAAGTAAAGATAGCATGGGTAAATAAATATTTTAAATATTATGGTGATACCGCGTTGGAGTACAACTTCGATGTTGTAGTTGTACACATGTAAAAGAAGAAAGATAGATAGAAATTAGAATTTAAATCGTGTCGGAAGGGTCAAATTGTAAGAGAGGAAAGTTGAAGGATTTATACATGAAATTTTAATATTTGGAGGAAATAAAATAAATAATAAAATTATAAGGAAAAAGGAAGAATTGGGAGGTGGTGGATGGGAATGAAGAAAAGTCAAAATAGAGGTAAAATGAGATAAAGATGAGGAAAAAAAATATTAATAAGAAGATAAAGGAATAGAGGTGGCGTCATTGGAAAGATATTTCAAAGAACTTGTCATCAGCTTTAAAGCATGAAATAGTCGAAGAAAGGTTAAAGAAAGCATGGGTTCTTGGGCTAGCCGCCCATGTGACCAAATGGAGATAAATGATAAGATAAAATAATAAAAGAAATGAAAGTAAAGAAAGAAAAAATGATGGAAAAAGGTGACATGTGGGAATCTGCCCATGGTGGCAAGAAATACAATAAAGGAAGTCAATTTTTTTAAGCTAGGCATTTGTGAAGTCCGGCCATTGAGAAGAAAAAACAAAGACAAAAAGGAAATTGACAAGACAATCAAGTACATTTGGTGATATTTATCCATACCAAGACATATTAAATGATTTTTTTTCTCTTGGTAATGAAACGACACTTCGAGAAATAAAAGAAAGGAGGATGAACGACTTGGAAAAAGAGAAGAAGAAGGCTTTAGAACAATCCAACTAAGAGGAAGAAGAAAAAAAAAAGATAGAAAGAGAGGAGAAAGGAGAAGGAAGGAAAGAGAGAAAAGCTTGGAAGGATTTTAGTGGTTTGTCTTGAAGATTCCAAGGTAAAGAAGGTAAAAATTGTTAGTTTGATTGAATGCATACTTTTT
>NC_030852.1:12031381-12040284 GCF_000208745.1 Theobroma cacao
GTGATTTTGAGTAAGACAAATGATGGGTAAGTGTTTTAATTTCTACATTTACAAGTAGAAAGGAAAAATGAGATATATAGTGACTATTGTGCAAGAATTGGTTGGGAGATATTATGTGGATTGCATGTTAAATGGTTGTGTACGAATATTGATGTTATGATTGGTGATATCATGTAAGTGTAAATTGTGGTACATGTGAACTTAGAAAATGCTTGATGGAAATAAATTTATAGTTGCTGCCATGTGCTAGGTTTTTGGTGTGGAAATGATGGTTGAATATGATAAATGTCATTGAAAAGGTTAAAATGTGTGCTAGAGTCGTAAATAAATTGTCGGTATTTATAATTAATGGAATTACGAAATGCAAAGAATATAAGTACCTTTGGTAAAAATGTGTCGAGATATAAGCTAATTGAATGTGAATTCATGATTGAATAAAAAAGAGGAGTGGAAATGATGCACTAAAGGTATTAAATTTGGATGGTTGCTAGGAAATACAAAAAGTGAGATAGAGTGCCGTGGTGGCATGCTAGAGGAAGTAATGAACAACCGACAAGTAGAAATAGATAAATATGTGTCCAAACGAATAGCGATGTAGTATCCCGCTATCGTAAGGTGAGTGAACTTGCATTTCGAAATGTGTTGGGAAGTACCTACACGCTTAAATGAATCGTTTGAAAGTCCATTTGTTTTTTCTTAGAAAATAATACCTGGGGAACAAGCCTTTGGTGAAATATTTCTATCTTGTGAAAATGTGCCTTATAAATGGTTCTTGCGTTATCGTATTGTATGGATATGTATATTACGCATTGGATGTTCCTTTTTGTGTGATAATGATGACCCAGTTATGTGCGTGTGGGAGTGCACATGAGCTGATGATGACCCAGCTATGTGCGGTGTAGGAGTGCACATGAGCTGATGATGACTTGGCCATGTGCGAGTAGGGAGTGCACATGAGCTGAGTATGGAGGAATGGTATGCATGATGGTGTATGTGTATATATAAATGTTATAGAAAGTTTATTATATTGTTTGTGATTGTATGGCATGATGAACCTTGAAAATTTTCCATTTACTTGCAAATTGATTTTATTGCAACGAGAAACATTTTGTTTATACTGCCTTGCTTGGATAGTTGCTGGAAATTTCCCTTCTTTCCATTTTCATGCTGAATACGGTTCTTTCATCATTAAATGATTTCACAACCAAGGGTTTAATGGAAGGATTTTAATAAGAACTTGAAATAAATGGCATTGTTTTCAAATAAGTACATTATGTTTTCTAAACCATACCTTGTCATTGCTTGTTCACTTTTTATGTTCACTTACTGAGTTTGGACTCACATTTTTAAACTTCATGTTTTAGGTTTCTTGAGTTAAAGGTGATTGGATCTTAAGACAAGGTGCTCCTCTGTAATACCCCATACTTTGATAATGTTTAAACGTGATGGAAGATGAAAGGAGTAGTTTAGGATAAAATGATCTACACGTGAGAAAATAATAATAAAATAATAATATTTTATCGGAGGAGAATTTGTGAGATAACAGGGTGATTCGGTAGTCAACTGAGGCATAATAAGGTATTTTGGGTACCAAGGAGATAAGAGAAAATTTTTAGAGTAAAATGATATTTTATTAATAAAATAATATTAAAATATTAATATTTAATCGGATGTTGAAATCAATCATGAAGAAGGATCATATGGTTGATCCAAGTGGGGGAGAAGAAATACAGGCAAATATTTGGAGAATGAGCAATAAAAGTAAAATATGCGTGTTTTGCTAAGTCGAGCCAACGCGGATAAGTAAATATTTAAATATTATGGTAATACTGCGTTGAAGTGCAATTTTGATATTTTGGTGGTACATGTACAGAGAAAGGAAGATAGATGAAAATTTAAATTTTTTTAGACGCATCAAAGGGATCGAATTTAAAATATAAAAGTTGAAGGATTATGTAGAGAAATTAAATGGAAAAGATAAAATAAACAAATAGTAAAAATAATAATACAAGTATGTATATATAAAAAAAAACTCTTTATTTTATTTCATGGAAGGGGGCCGGCCATGTGGAACAAAGTGGAGAAGAAAGAAAGATGTGAGGGGCCGGCCAAGTTGGAAAACAAATGGAGAATAAAATATATATAAATAAGTGAATAAGTAAAGTGAAAAAGACAAAGAAGAAAGAGAGAAGTCGGTTAGTGGAAGAGAAGAAAAAAGAAACAAGAAAAAGGCGTGGGTATAGGAGAGCAAAAAGAGCAAAAAGAAACAAGAAGAAGGCCGAGAGGTGAGAAAGAAAAAGAAGGTGAAAAAGTTGAGTTGAGGGGGGCGATTTTGTTGCCATTTAGGGAGGAAAGGAGAGCTATTTCTCTGTCAATTTAAGGGTGAGAGGAGCAGCTTTGGCTGTCGATTTTGAAGGCTAAAAAGTGTAATTTTTGCTACTGATTTTGAAGGTTGAAAAGTGCAGTTTTGCTACTGATTTTGAAGGCTGAAAGGTGCGATTTTGGCTGCTAATCTTTGTAGCTTTGGCTATTGATTTTTGGAGGGAGAGTAGAGCAGCTTAGCTGCTAATTTTTGAGGAAAACTAGAGTAGCTTGGCTGCTGATTTTGAGGCTGATATGGGCAACTTTGGCTGCTGAAAATTTTTCGATAAACATTCCTTATGGTATGCTTGTTCCCTTCTTGTTCACTCATTGAGTATTGTACTCACGTTTTATAAAAATTCATGTTTTCAGATCAGGTGACTGTTAGACCCTAGATCGAGGAGTCCCCATAGTGCATCTCCCGGGTATGTGTCTAGCATTCGATAGTAATCCCTTTTATTGTAAATGTCTCTGCTGGAAGTCATGGGTCCTTTTGTATTGTGAATACAATCTAACAATGTGAATATGTGTATGCAATGTAAATTGCTAAATACATGACTGGTATAGTGCATGTATATTATTATTGATAATGCCATTGTGTTTTGGCTATGTTCACACTCGAGAAAAAGTGTGTGTGTGTATGCATGATATGATAAATTTGTTAAGCAAAGGTAAATGGATAGGCTTGCTTAGGCTTAGTGAGCTATGCTCATTGAGCTCATGCGTCGGTCATGGCCCGAAAAATTGAGTCGTGACATGAAACCTCTACATGACCCCTCTCAACCTCTGGATGTTGCCAATCAGTTTGTCTTTGTGAGCTAGGGAATGCTTGTGTTGCATATCTCCCCTTTACTATCCTTTGTATGTCATCCATACGGGTTGCCATCATTTCCATAACCCTATTAACTCGTTGTAGACCTACAGCCAGGTCCTCTATGGTAATGCCCCTAGTCGATTGTCAATTTGGATCGCCTAAGGACTATTCCTCCTCCTATCTATGCACAGACGTATCCACCCTCACCGACCTAATGCCCCAGCCACGTTTGCCTCGCCCCCTAAGGGTGGATGTTCGTGGCCTACCCGTCGTCTCATCAAGAGCATCTTGCTCCCCCATTCATCTCGAGGCGGTTCGTGTCTTAGGTGGCATTCTTACCTAAACAAGAGCAAATACCTATTATTAAACACATTTTACAATTAACACTTAAGAGAAAAGGTGGTTTCTAGAATAGGGAATCTATGCGGTATTTTAATGGTAAAATGTGCCACGGTTCACAGTTCACAATGAAAGTTTCCACATAAAGACCCGATACTCCACTGGACCAAACAAAAGTATCCTAAGACTTAGACAACCTAAGGCTCTGATACCAACATTGTCACAGCCTAATTTCCAAGCCATGACCGATGCATGGACCCAATGGGCATAGCCCACTAAGCCCAAGCAAGCCTTGTTATATGATCCTGCCCATCATTTTATCAATCTCAATTCTTAATTTTCAATTATAAGTGTTCTTGTAATATATCATAATATCCAAATAATTATATTTGCATCATCCCAAAAATAGTGTCATCTACTACCAACTCATAGTGGCACCATCAATCAAAATATACATATATTGTTTATAACCTAAATCTTAGCAATTTACATCAGGTGAACATATATGCATGCAGAGGACCCTTGACTACCAGTGGAGTGACTCTGGGTACGGATACGGCTACTAAATGCCATGGTAAGTACCAAAAGGTGAATACAAGTGGACACCCAGATCTAGGTCCCAACTACCTCTAAATCTAAAGAAATGAAGTTGAAAAGAGTGAGTATAAACCTAGTGACTGAACATAGGAAGGGAACAAGCATTAATACGAGAAGTTTTAGAAAACATGATGCACTTGTGTTGAAAACAATGCAATTTAGCTCAATTTCTTGTTTGAACCTCTTAATTCATCTCTTGATCATTTAGTGCCTTAGTATTGAAAGATCCATGATCAATAAAGAAGTTAAATAGTCAAAGTACAATAGAATTCAAGCAAGGCAAGCACAGCAGAACAAATCTCGTTGCAGAGGAAAGGCATTCTCGCTGTAGCGAACTTCAGGGTAGAAATTTTTAACCCATAACCTGAGAGTTTCTTGCTGTAGTGAGAATGAATTTTGCTACAGCGAAAACCCACCCATGAATTTCTTGCTGCAAAGAGAATGCATTTTCGTTGTAGCGAACTTCAGTGCAGAATTTTGCCTCCAGTACCCGAGAGTTTCTCACTGCAGGGAGAATGAATTTCGCTACAGTGAGAAACAAGGCAATTAAGTTAGAAGAATTTTTGTCACAACAAAAATCCAATTTTGCTACAATGCAATTCAATTTGGAAGCATTTAACAATTTCAACATTCAATATTTAAAGCAAATACATATTAATTCCAAACCTCTCTATATAGCAAATATATGTATATATATACATATATAAACACATATACCACCACCGCCTCACCCAACTCATGTGAACTCCCTTACTGCACATAGCCGGAGTCATCGTGTGCACCCCTACATCGCGCACAGCTAATGCCATCGTGTGCTCCCCCACATCATGCATAGCTAATGCCATTGTGTGCTCCCCCACATCGTGCACAGGCAATATCATCCTTAACACTCTCGTACCCTGTCTTCACCAGCATGTGCACTCCCACACCGCACATGCGCGGTTATAATTATCACACAATATTAACTATCCATACACTACATATATATATATACATAATATAGGAGCACAAGAATTCATAATATTACACATTCACAACATATAACGTTTCATCAAGGGCTTGTTCCCATGCAATTTTTAAAGAAAAATCAATAAAATATTTCAAGTGGTTCAATCAAGCACATAATCATTTATTCCAAAACATGTTCATTGCAAGTTCACTCACATGTCTTTGTTAATGCTTGTGGATCGACTCCAACTTCGACTAATGCTCCGTGTGGAGGTGGGAGGCCTCGTTGGAACCTATCACACACAATAGCATCACAATCAACTCAATTCACATAACTATAAATTCTAAAGGTTATCTCCTCAATCATGTTCTATTAGTTATTCCTAACTAGCTTCCAATTACCATTCAGTGGCTATTTATTTTCACTATTCTAGTCACACTTAAGATGAATAAACAACCTCAACTACAAAACACTCACAAATCTAGCCACTAGCCATTCTCAACAACTCAAAAATCAAATAAATTTCATTACTCACCTTGGTAGATTTGTAATTAAATTCCTTTTCAAAATTTCTCAAGCTATTATAGAAAGTCTCTCCTTCTCTCTCTAAAACACCTAGCTAGTAGGAGAAAGTGTTAAGGTAAGACTTTTGAGGGTTTAAAGGTGGAAGAGTAAAAGAGCACAAAAGACTTTGTGAAAAGGTGCACAAAAGCATGAAAATTGGGGTTTAACTTGAGAAAGTCATGGAGGTTTTTAAGGAGGCTTCCGTGGAAGATAAAGAACATGAAATAGATAAAAAAGATGGGAAGAAGAAGAAGCTACTGGAAATTTGAAGAAGCTATTGGAAATTTTATATTTATCCTATAGTTGACTAAAGTTCCTTTTATTTACAAAAATGCCATTCAATAGTTGACTTTGCCTTCTTCTTCCACTTAGTTCAAACTTTTTACTCTTTTGATACTAAGAAAAGGTCCATAATAGATTAGAGGTACTCGAGTTCATGAAAACTTAAAATTTTAGACTTGAGACCTAAAATGACCATTTTGCCCTACCCTGAAAATTATCATTATTTCTATTTTCTTCACTTATTTCATTATTGTATGCATCACTCATTTATTCTTTAGGCCTACTTAGGCCTTAATAATATTAAAAAACCCACTTCTAGGAGTTCATCAAGGAAAATGATAAAATTACCCCTAATCTATGTTATCGCATCTACTTCTAATTGTGTATATATGAAGGTTAAGGTTTCACAATAACACATCCTAATTTGACTTTTGCACTTAGGAATGAGGGACACAAGAATTGTTGGAAATTTTAATATAAGGGTTTAGGCTAAAAATTAAGTGTTTAAACAAAGAAAATATGTCATTAGACTCAAAAGGGGAAACTAAGGATAATTTATGTAAAGAAAGGCTACAAAAGGTTTAATCGGTCCAAAAATGGCCCAAATCATCTCCTTAACTAAGTATAGCCTAGAATTTCACCTTGAGAGAGAATCAAACAAATTCTAAAACTTAAGACATAATTCAAAATTTTCACACTCACATAAACCTTCTCTAAATAAGTACAATGAATATAAGCAAACGACATGGTGCTTAAAATGTAGAAATCTCATCCTAACAATGAAGCTTAGCATAAGAATTTACATATCACTCAAACAATATTCACATGTTTCAAAGAATCAAAATATGAATGAACTAAGTTCTCATCATTGGATAGGTGAATTAAACGAAATTGGCACAATTAACTCTAGTTCAAATGCAAACGCACATGCATAAAATTAAAAAAAATAAACAACAATAATTAACATAAAATATCATGAAAGTTAATAACAATAAAACCCTCCCCTAAACTTAAATTGCACATTTTCCTCAATGTGAAAAGCTAAAAAAATAAGGAAAAGAAACCCCCTATCAATGGTGGCAGTGCATTGAAAGCTCTAATTTCCATCCTCCTTATCTTTGTGTTTTCCAAGCTTGCAAACTTGACAAACAAGCTAGGGAGAGGATAGAACTACTTATTTAAATAGAAAAGCAAAACCAACAAAAATAACTACTAAACTTAAAAGGTATAGCTTGGGTTGCCTCCCAAGAAGCACTTCTTTATAGTCAATAACATGACTTTGCTTGAGGTCTTCATTTACCTTTTAGGGAGGTTTGAGTTTTCATGGAAAAAGCTTGAGGTGTGAAAGTAATCTCCTCCTAAGATGAGGTTGAAATGGCTTTAACTCAAGATTTGGTGCTTTGTAACGACCCATTCCTTGATCGCTACAAACGTCCGAGTCTTACGGGAGAACCCGTCGAGTCCGAACAAGCCTTATTTGAAGCTCTTGTTAATACGTTTTATTGATTCCACTGATCTATGTAATCTTTTTGAACCGTACAACTCTTTGTAATATGATTTGAACAAAAAGTCGTAATAAATCGACTTAACCTTTATTACTCATAATTGTAAAAATACATTATAGTTTATAGTCTCCAATAATACATTTACATTAAGACTAGTGTCTATTTTCATAAGAAAATACACTATGATGACTCGCCCTCTAGCAGCGGAGTGACTCAGAATAAAGTGCTATGAGATGCCTTTACCTATCCGCAGTGGACAATAAGTGTTGATGAATGCACGCTAGGCTGATCACTATCTGTAAAAGAGGGGATAAGGGGGTGAGTCTCACAAACTCAGTGATCATCAGCTCCGTGAGTAAGGCGTAGATGGGAAACAAGCTTAGAACAAATAATTTAAAGGATAAAATCACAGTATAAAATGATTACCTTATAAAACCAAATAACAAGGTATTTGTGCCTTATAAAAATAATGCTGTAAAAATCATAGTGTAATACTTTCCTTGGCAAACAATGCTAAAATCAAAGCATAGTAAATTAAAATTTCAATCATCGAAATCATCTATTTTGTGAGACCTCAACCTCTATAGGCTCATAACTATGCATAGACGCAATAACACGGGCTAGGGGTAGTTTCGTCATTTCCTCTAAAAAGCTCCCAAAAGAAGGTTTTATGATATTTTAAGGTCTAAATAGGTAGAAGACCGAATAAATAATGTGTAATGATGAAAACACGAAGAAAGCTAGAAGTTTCAATAATTTTAACCATAGAGGCAAAATGGTCATTTTTCACCTCGGGTCAAAATTTTTAAGTTTCGTAAACCCAAGCATGTCTAGACCATTATGGACTTGTTTTAGTATCAAAAGAGTAAAAAGATTACACCAAGGATTGAAGGAGAACAAGTTAATATGCTAAGGGCATTTTCGTAATTTCAAGTGGAATGGATAAGCTTGAGCTATAAATATCTTTTTCTTCTAACAGCTTCTTCATTCTCCAGCAGCTTCTTCTCCTTCTTCTTTTTCAATCTCACGTTGCTTCCATCCTTCATGGAAGCTTGATATGAAACTTTCACAACCTTCTTTCTTTAACTCTAATTTTCATACCTTTGTGCCCTTTTGACTAGAACCCTTGTGCTTTTTCACTCTCTCACTTTAAAACCCTCAAAAAGTCCTTGTTCAGCACTTTCTCTCACTAGTTGGAGGTTGAGAGAGAGAAAGAGAGATTTTCCACAATTGTTTGAAAGCTATTGGAAGATAATTCAACTACAAAGAAACCCTAAGGTGGGTGATGAACTAGGCTTGGTTTTAAGTTGTTGATAATGGCTAGTAATTGGGATTATGAGCTGTTTTATTGTTGAGTTGTTTATTCATTTTTAGTGTGATTAGAGTAGTGCAAGGAATAACCATTTGATGTAGTTGGAAGCCAATTAGGAATGACTAGAAGAATTTGAATTGGAAACTAGCTTTTGGAGTGATATTAATGTAAATTGGATTG
>NC_030852.1:12040565-12068200 GCF_000208745.1 Theobroma cacao
ATATATATATATATATATATGTTGTGCATGATAGTTGATATTGTGTATGATGATTATAACCGTATGTGTCCACGATGTGGGGGGATGCACATGCCGGTGATGATGGTGGTGTGGGAGATGGATGATGATAGTACCCATGTGCATGATGTGGGGGGATGTACACGATGGCACTGACTGCGCACGATGTAGGGGGATGCACACGATGGCACCGGCTATGTACACGATGTGGGGGGATGCACAAGAGCCAAGTGTGATTATGATGATAATTATGTTTATCTATGTATTTATGCGTATCTATGCTTATGAAATGAAAGTTCATGAATATGATATATGATTGAAATGCATGTGAAATTCGGCATGATGAATCTTGAGAAATTCCCATTTTCTTGCAATTGATCTTTATTGCAACACCAAATGGATTTTTTATGCAAAGGAGGTCCCTTTTTCACTTAGGTGCCCTGCTTCTCACTGCAACTAGAATGCTTTCTCACTGCAGCGAGGAACATTCTGTTTTGGCAGCAGAAAACTCGCCGCAGCAAAAATAAATCTCGCTGCAATGAGAAACTCTCGGGTTCTGATGCAGTGCCTTCATTTTGATGAATATTTTGACCATCTTCCCATCCGAACTGAGAAAAGTGGTAAACATAAAAGTTGTATCCCTGCCTCTCAGCTTTCTAATGGTCTAAAATCCAGGTCAATTGGACTTTTTTAGCGGTATATATGCTAGAAAAACTGAAACACATGCAACTAATACTATTTCTCGCTGCAGCGAGAATGAATTTCGTTGCAGCGAGAAACATTATGTCCTGCATGCTACCCTATTTGGTTTTTGACATATTTTTCACCCATTTAACTTTGTGGATTGATCATGGGTTGTTGCAACACTATAAGGTTATTAATCAAAGTTTGAAATGAGGGGTTTTTAGTAAGAAATTAAATCAATTGCATTGTTTTTGAAACAAGTGCATCATGATTTCCAAATTCTTCCTATTGATTGCTTGTTCCCTTCTTATGTTCACTCACTGAGTTTTATACTCACATTTTTAAAATCCATGTTTTTAGATTTGGAGGCAGTTGGGACCTAGATTGAGTTGCACACATATGCTCGCTTTCTTGGCAGGTACTATGGCATCTCAGTAGCCGCATTTTCACTGTGGTCACTACAGTGGAAGTCAAGAGTCATTTTGTTTTATGAGTACGTTCATGTGATGTAAAATACTAAGATACGTGTCTTAGACAAAATATGTATATTTTAACTGTTAAGGCCATCATGAGTTGAAATGTTAACATCATTTTGAGTTTATATTAATGAAATTCTTGATTGCTAAAGCCCATTATTAAAGTGATTATAAGTTGGAATTATGAAAGGTGACTTGAAATAGTTGATGGGATGTTAAGCAAGATTACATAATAAGCTTGCTCGGACTTGGTGGGCTATGCCCATTGGGCTCATGCGCCGTTCATGGCCCGAGAATTTGGGCTGAGACATATTTCCTTCAAAAATACAAATAGCTGTATAAAACACGAACGCTCCCAAAGTGTGTAGCATGTAAAAATAATCATGTACATCCACATATATCAACTCATGATCAACATATAAAACACTGAAAGCTTTCAATTAAAAAAAGGAGCTGTGGAAAAATAATATCTCTCCACCATGCACAAGAGTACGAGTCTAAAAACTCTAAAGGCTCTCGAGTAGGTAATCATAGATAATAAACTCGTGGACCTCCTTTTACGTAATAACAATCCGAGAGACCCCTTTCCACTAAATTCCCACAGCCATGGCAATCTCAGTGATGTTGGCTAACATCGGAGAAATTATGTGGTCGCAACCACATATATCAACTCGTGGCCTTGCCACGTATAACAACTCATGGCCTTGTCATGTATAATCATGGATCGTGGCCTAGCCACGTCTAACAGCCCGTCGGTGACCCAAAGGTTCTCTAGCTAGAGCTCACTTGTGCACAAGGTTCACAGTATCCAGATGTGACATTTGGCCTACTCTCAATGCTCTCGGTTTGTCAAAACCTTTTTCAAGACCAACTCAAGTTTTCCAAGAGTTTCCCTTAAATCATTTGAAAACAAGGTTCGATAACCTTTCAAAATTGTTTTTCACTTTAAAATGCATGGTGTAAACATTTGCATACAGTTTAGATTAAAATCAGCTGACAAGAAATCAAATTTAAGCCATTTATCAAGTGCAATCAATTATGCACACTTCACAAAAATTTAAGGCATGATTTTGATGCAAAACATTGCGAAAGGGCTTGTTTCTCGATTTTAAAACACTTTACATATATGTATATATATTTATATATATATTCTACACAAACAACTTCCAAATCAATTTGCATCCACAATTGCCTATGGTTTCTGCCAGCTCATGCTTTCCACAAAAATAGTGTATAAATCATTGCAAACCATGTATTCAAATCACTTATCATTTTCTAGCAACTCATGCTTTCCACAAAGGCATTAGATAATACTATATATATACCTTGATATAGTAAGAATCTTTTAAAATTGACACCCCATACTTACCTCTCTTGGCGGGATATTACTTTGTTAATTTAACAATTTGTGTTCTTAATCGATTAATATCACTCGTCGTTTAACTGTTATCCTTCTCAATTTACACGCACGACAACAATCCTTTACTTCTCAATTTCCTGGTAGCAATTAAATCCAAGATACTTAGCAACTTTACAATTTATTCTGTGCCACACTTGCTGTCCACACTTAGCTTTATGTTTTTATATCCCATTCCATCATCATTTTCATAACCCAAATCATGCTAAAATCACCAATCTTTCTCAATTAACCTTTGCATACTCATATGCATATTGACATATTTTTACTAAAGGAATTCATATCCTTTACATGCATAATTCTCTATATTACATGTACCAGCAACTTATTTATAACATTAAGTGCCCATTTCAACCTTTCCAAGCAACATTCATCATAGTCCATTATATATTTTCATAGCATTAACCACATATATGGTAGCAACAATCATTCCAATCTTACTCAATTATTTCTAAACTTACATGCATAATTGTCTATATAACTTTCAGTGCTTTATTTCTCAACTCTCCATCTACATTGTTCATCTTTATTTCTTTTAAACAACATAGCAAGCAATTTTAACATTTCTAACTAGCTCATGCATTTTTAGATCTTTTCAACAATCATCATTCCTCACAATGTGTCGTTGAAGTTTTCAATCAACACAACAATAGCCATTTTCTTAAAATCTTCCAACTATACTTAAAGCATTATTCATTTTTACCTTTGAGATTTCTTGACCCTCACATGCACTCCAATATTCTTCCAAGTTTCAATCACCAAGCTACCAACATTATTCATAAATTATTTTTTTAGCAATTTTACCAACCGTAGGCCTTAAAACACAATACCATGCTTACCTTTTCTCTTTCACTTTGAATCCATCATGCATCCAAGAGTTTGATGGCTTGCATGTCAAAAAATCCTCTCCAATCAAGCTTTTCTTTCCTGCCATAATACATTTCTTCTATAGCCTCATAACTAGGTGTAGACACGATAACCCGAGCCAGGGGTAATTTCGTCATTTCTTTAGTGAGCACCTAAAAGTATGCTTTCAAACATTTTTAAGGCCTAAGTAGGCCTAAAGCATAAATGAATGATGAAAATAAGGATTAAATTACGAAGGAAATAAAAATAATGATCATTTATAAAGTAGGGGCAAAATGGTCATTTTTCATCTCGGGTCAAAATTTTAATTTTTCGTAAACCCGAGTATTTTTAGACCATTGTGGACTTGGCCTCAGTGACAAAAGAGTAAAAAGATTGCACAAAGGATTGGAGAAGAATAAGCTAACTTGTTAAGGGCATTTCATAATTTAAGTGGAGTTGGATAAGCTTGAGCTATAAATATCATCTTCCAGCAGCTTCTTCTCACATTTTCCAGCAAATTCTTCTTCCTTTTTCCCTTTCACGTTTCTTCATCCTCCATGGGAGTTCTCTTCAAGCTTCCATAACTCTCTCAAGCTAGCTCCACTTTTCATGCTTTTGTGCACCCTTTCATAAAACCTTTGTGCTCTTTCAATCTCTCACTTTAAAACCCTTAAAAAAAATCTTACTTCCATACTTTCTCTCACTAGCAAGGTGTTTAGAGAGAGAAAGAGGGAGCTTCCATAATAGCTTGAAATTTTTGGAAAGAGATTCAACTACGAAGCTACCAAGGTGAGTAGGGAATTAGAATTTGATATTTAAGTGTTAAGAATAGCTAGTGATGAGACTTGGGAATGTTTTGTAGTTGAGGTTGTTTATTCATTTTAAAGTGATTAGGATGGTGCAAATAATAGCCATTTAATAGTAGTTGGAAACTAGTTAGGAATGACTAGTAGAACCTAATTTAGAAAATAGCTTTGGAATTGACCCTTCATCTTGTCAATAAGGTCTTATTGACTTCTATAGGAAGGTACGGGGTGTTACATGCTTGCTCAACCCAAAGTGGTGAAATAGGCTTACGTTTATCCAACTTCTTAAACTGAGTTCTTATGAAGTAATGCACTTTTGGTGTAGCTTTAGAAACATGCATAACATTTGTGAATTCTTTTTTTTTTTGTCTTTTTTTGTGACATCTTGAACCAAACAAGCTTCAAAGAGTGTCTTTGGATTTTTCGTATCAGCAGACTCCTTAGGTAACTCATCAACTATATCCAAAAAGGAAATGAGAGGCACATATGACTTGACTTGTGGTGGTGTAGATACGTCCCCCTCTCGCTTAACTTCTTTATCTTGAACTTTGATTGTTAGAAGTATTCTCTTGATTTACTTTATCTTTGTCATCTACCACATTCTTGCCATTTACCTCATCAAGATGCTTACCATATTTTTGCTCAGTGTTAGTTGGTAAAGTTTCCTGAGGTCTATTGTTGATGTCATTAATAAGTTGACTCACACATGTCTCAATATTTCTCATTGAAGCTTCATTACTTTGAATGATTGCATCTATATTTGACATGCATGCATTATTGTTGGCCATGTATTGCATTAACATCTCTTCCAAAGTTAGCTTCTTGTCAAGTATAGTGCCTTTAACTTGTGACTAAAAACAATTATTGAAAATAGGCTGGGTAAGACCCTAATCATTACTCCATAAAAAATTTGGGTGATTCGACCTTGAGTTGTAACTGTTGGAGTATTGTATGGCTGCCCATTGAAGTTTCCATCAAATGACATTGATTCATAATAGATTGGACAACAATCACTTGAATGCCCATCTCCACAAAGCTCGCATGTCACAAAAGGACTCTTCCTAAGCAGAAATTGTTCTGATGGCCATTAATAGTTATAATAATTCATCACCTCAATCAAAAGTACCTGAAAAATAAAAAAAGAAAAACTTGAATTAAGAGTAATCTGTGAATATTAATATTAGTATAATAAATAGGAAAACAAATCCCCGGCAATGGCGCCAAAAACTTGTTGTCGATTTTACACAAGCAAGTATACGTATCGAACAAGTAATATAGTGATGAAGTAGAGTATAATTCCCATGGAGATTTCTTCCTAAATTTTTACTAAATACTAAAATCTTATAACAATCAATCTTTTTTAAGTAATCGAAATTTGCAAAAAATTAATTAAAACAAAATTAAAATAAACACTAAATTAACTAGCAAACTAAAGAAGTTGAGAAAAGTAGTATATTAAAGACCTAGGATTATAGGTTCATTCAACATTTCATTTGAGACCAGCTTTTCTTGTTATTTACCTTTCTTGAATGGTTTTACTAAACTAGAATCCAAAGCCATGGACAAGTCTCCATTGAGTTACTTATACAAATACCTAACTTAATTAGTTCACTATATGTCTATAAGAATCAATTAAATTAAGTTCATTAAGCAAGTGTCCTAATGTAACTGTATATGGCAATTGGCATATGTCTACCTGAATCGTGAATTAGATCACCTAAGTCACGTGAACATACACTATTCAAACCTTAGTCCAATCTAAAATCTTTCTGTCAAGTCTCAATTAGATTCACAAATCAGTTAATTGTTGGCCAAGAAAATAAAAGCATTAAGAACAAATTTGAATAAGCAAAACTACACCCATTCATGATAAATAAAAGAAAAACTAATATTCAAACTACATGTTGAAATCTACCACAATCCTAGAAAGATAATTTAGCTCATAATAACTAATAAAAACAACATCCAAAGAAATTTAGCCATGAATCCAAGTCAAAAAAGAAAGAGAAGAAACACAAAAGTAGAGAAAGAAACTAATTATTGAAGCTTCGCAATCTCAATTCTCTCCCAAATTCTTTTGTTTTCTTGCTTTGTTCTTGGCTCTAAATCTCCAGAATAGTTGGTTGTTGCCTCCCTCTTAAAACCTTTGGAAAAGGTCCCTTAAAAAGGCTCTAAGTAACCTAATTTCCAAAATCTCGTCAACTTTTTAATTTTTGAAACATTGCCCAGCACTGCGACGTTACTTCTTCAGCATTGCAGCATGGAGCTCTTGGGAAAATGTGGTGTGCTTCCTTTCACAAGCACTACAGCCTTGTTCTTCCAGCACTACGGCGGTTTATCAATATCGAACATGATTATCACCCTGATCTGATCCGAACTGGGCAAAGTGACAAACATAAAAGTTTTAGCCCTATCTCTTAACTTTCCAATGGCTTAAGAATCACATCAACTTGACTTCGGGATTGAAAGAGAAGCTCCAAATACCAGATCATTTTCAGTCCATGCATACTACTGCAATGCTTTGACTTAGACAAATATTTTGATAATAATTCAATCTAAACTAGGAAAACAAGTCAACATAAAAGTTGTAGCGCTTTCTCTTGTCGTTCTATTGGTCTAAGAACCACTTCATTTGGAGTTCTTTAGAGAGAGATATGGTCAAAATACCACAATATATACCAATGAAACCATCACTGTACTTGCACAGATTTTCATCAAATGAGCCTTTTTCATCAAATTTCCTACAAAAGCAATAAAAGAAACTAGCAAAACTACTCTTAAAGTAATTTAAAATAAAATAACATAAAATTTAACTAAATTAACTTAAATTAACTACTCAACATGTAATCAAACTTAAACAAGAAAAACACCTAAAATACTGCGATTTGAACCTAAAATCTCAAAGATCTAACTACTTAAGCCTCCAAAATGTGTAAAAATAACTTTATATAATAGAGTTATCAGCTATAAATAAACTTTTCTTATCAATGGATGGCTTTCGCTTCATGTTTCACGTTGCAAACAACAAATTATGATATGCTTTAACCAGAAATGAAAAAAAAATTCAAATTAAAATCATTTATAAAGTTAAAAAACCACTTAAAGCGAGTAACGAGGCTTTCGAAGACATTAGCAACTATAAATGGACTTTTCTTGTCAATGGATGGTTTTCACTTTACATTTCCCAATGCAAACTACAAATTATGATCTGTTTTAACCAAAAATGTAAAACAATTCAACTTAATATTATTTATAATATTGTAAAAACATTTAAAGCTAGTAGCAAGGCTTTCAAAGGCATAAGTAACTATAAATGTACTTTTCTTGTAAATGGATAGCTTTCGCTTCATGTTTCCCAATACAAACAACAAACTATGAATGGACTGGCTTTCACTTCATGTTTCGTGTTGTAAAAAACAAATTATGATATCTTTTAAACAAAAATTAAAAAAAAATTCAATTTAAAATCATTTATAAGATTATGAAACTTTTTAAAGCAAGTAACAACGCTTTCAAATACATCAATGACTATAAATGGACTGGCTTTCACTTCACATTTCTTGATACAAACAACAAATTATGATCTGTTTGAACTAAAAATGAAAAAAAAATTCAATACGAAATCATGTATAAGATTATAAGACCATTTAAAGTGATTAACAAGCTTTTCGAAGGCATGAGTAGCTATAGATGGACTTCTCTTGTTAATGGATGGGTTTCGCTTCACGTTTGCCATTGCAAACAATAAACTATAATATGATTTTACCAAAACTGGAAAAAAATTCATTTTAAAAACATTTAAAAAGTTATGAAACCATTTAAAGCGATTGACAAAGGTTTGAAAAGCATGAGTGACTATAAATGTACTTTTTTTGTCAATTGATGGCTTTTGCTTCACGTTTCCTAAAGCAAACATCAAATTGCAATCTGTTTTAAGAAAAAATGAGAAAAAACTTTCAACTTAAAATCAGTTATCAGATTATAAAACCATTTAAAGGAAGTAAGAAAGCTTTCGAAGGCATGAGTGAAAATAAGTGGACTTTTTTGTCAATGGATGGCTTTCGCTTCATGTTTATCAATGCAAACAACAAATTATGATTTGTTTTAACCAAAAATTAAGAAATCATTCAATTTAAAATCATTTATAAGATTATAAAATCATTTAACGCTAGTAGCAAAGCTTTCGAAGGCATGAGTGACTATAAATGGACTTTTCTTAGATGGATGGCTTTCACTTCATGTTTTCCAATGCAAACATCAAATTGTGATCAATTTTTAACCAAAAATGAAAAAAAAAACATTCAACTTAAAATTATTTATAAGATTATAAAACCATTTAATGTTAGTAAGAAAGCTTTCAAAGGTATGGGTGACTATAAATGGACTTTTCTTGTCAATGGATGGCTTTCACTTCATGTTTCCCAATGCAAACATCAAATTGTGATAAGTTTAAACAAAAAATGAAAAAAAATTCAACTTAAAATTAGTTATAAGATTAGAAGACCATTTAAAGCAAGTAAGAAAGCTTTCGAAGGCATGAATGACTATAAATGTACTCTTCCTGTCAATGGTTGGCATTCGCTTAACGTTTCTCGATGCAAATAACAAATTATGATATGTTTGAACTAAAAATGAAACAAAAATTAATTTAAAATGATTTATAAGATTATTAAACCATTTAAAATGAGAAGGCATGAATGACTATAAATGGACTTTTCTTGTCAATGAATAGATTTCGCTTCACATTTCCCATTGCAAAAAATAAATTATGATATGTTTTAACCAAAAATAAAACAAAAATTCTAATTCAAAATCATTTATAAAGTTATAAACCACTTAAAACAAGTAACGAGGCTTTCAAAGGCATTAGTGAGTATAAAATGACTTTTCTTGTTAAGGATGGCTTTGGTTTTACGTTTCTTAATGCAAACAACAAATTATGATTTGTTTTAACCAAAAATGTAAAAAACTTAATTTAAAATCATTTAGAAGATTATAAAACCACTTAAAGCTAATAATAAAGCTTTCGAAGGCATGAGTGACTATAAATGGATTTTTCTTGTCGATGGAGGGCTTTCACTTGATGTTTGCCAATTGTGATCAGTTTTAACCAAAAATGAAAAAAACATTCAACTTAAAATCAATTATAAGATTATATAACCATTTAAAGCGAGTAAGAAAACTTTCGAAGGCATGAGTGACTATAAATGTACTCTTCATGTTAATGGTTGGCTTTCGCTTAACGTTTTTCGATGCAAACAACAAATTATGATCTGTTTGAACCAAAAATGAAAATAAAATCTAATTTAAAATGATTTATAAGATTATTAAACCATTTAAAATGAGAAGGCATGAATGACTATAAATGGACTTTTCTTGTCAAGGGATAGTTTTCGCTTCACATTTCCCATTGCAAAAAATAAATTATGATATGTTTTTACCAAAAATAAAAAAAAATTCTAATTCAAAATCATTTATAAAGTTATAAACCACTTAAAACAAGTAACGAGGCTTTCGAAGGCATTAGTGACTATAAATTGACTTTTCTTGTCAATGGATGGCTTTCGTTTCACGTTTCCCGTTGTAAAAAATAAACAATGATATGTTTTAACAAAAAATAAAAAAAATTCTAATTCAAAATCATTTATAAAGTTATAAACCACTAAAAACAAGTAACGAGGCTTTCTATCACAGCCCAAATCCCGGGCTATGACTAGCGCATGGACCCAATAGGCATAGCCCATCGGACCCAAGCAAGCATTTCTGTGAAAACTTATTCATTAAACCCATTGTCTCTCATTTACCTCTAAGGTTCTCAATTCATAATTTTCAAAAATAAATCCTTCTCATGAGTTAAATCATGGCAACCGAGCATGTAGTATTCACAAAATAATATTATCACTTGCCAACGTGTGGCGGCATTATTATTCAAACCAAACACACATTGTTTACAATAACTTTCACGAATTACACTTAAACAATCATACAAACTGTGAGACCCTGTCAAGCTTGATTACAAGACGGTATTGTATCGAGTGGCACAACTAAGTTAAATCGAGCCTTGAACTAGTTTAAATAGAAATTCTAAGAGGAATTTGAAAATTCTAAAACCCACAGAATGACTTAGAATAGTGATTTGGTGTTCAAAGTTTAGTTTGGAGTCCATCACGAAAATTGACCGATTAGGGATAAAACGGTCATTTTACCATTTGATGATAAAATGGAGATTTTTAGCCAAGATTTGATCACATTTGACCAAGAATAATTATATGAAATATAATTATGATTATTGGAGTATAAAATGATGCTTAGCAGTGAAAAATTTTGATTCTCGGTATTTTTTGAGCACAAGGGCAAAATGATAATTTTGCCACTAGAGGACTAAACGGGAATTTTTATAAAACAATTTTTGCCTCATTTGGTTAATATTGATCAATATTAGTGTTATTTGAGGTTGAAAAGTAGAAATAATGTGATTTTGGTACATTTCGGAGTATAGGGGCAAAATCGTAATTTTTTCGTCTCGGGGGTAAATCGGTAAATTTTTTACCCCAGCACTTGTCAAGACCAAGGAATTTTAATTGTGGTAGGATTGGATAAATACCAGAATATTTGTGGTGGAAAATTAAGAAAAAAAAGTCAAAAAGTTAAAAAAAAATTAGGCGAATAACCATGTGACACGTGGCATGCTTGATTATTTTATTATTTTCTATAGAAATCAGCCCATTAAATCCCCAATTCTCTCACGATATACGGCCTAGCCAACCAGCAACAAGAACAAAGGAAGAACAAAGGGAAAAACAAGAAAACCTAGGTGAAAATTCAAAGAAAAAGTGAAGAGATCAAGGAAACAAGCTAGGTAAGTTAGAATTTCTTTAATTCTCCTTGATACCTAGCTTACCCATGCTTTTGTTCTTGATTTCCATGGTTGAATATTGAGTTATCATGATGAATTCAATTCTGAAAAATGGATATGGAAGAGGAATTGTCGTTAGAATAATTTGATTTAGATTATGTTAGTGTTTAGGGATAGTTAAGCATGGTTATGAACAAAAACACAAAAGAAATATTCAATTTCTCTAGGGTTCCTTGTTGGTCGAACTATGAGGGCTGAATATCAATGGGGGATTATTTTTATTTCAAGGAAAATGGCTTGAAAAATGATGAATTAAGGTGAAACGGTTATGTAGAAAAAATTTTGGTGCAAGTGCACCAAATGACCGAATTTTTCTATAAGAAACTGTGAGGGTTCTAATGCTGAATTTGCCTTTATTTAAATGGTATGTGGTAAATTAAGGTATTAGAGGAGAAATGGATTAATTTGGAGGTGATTTGGACACAATCGCCAATTAATTGAGTGATCGGTCGAATTTAATCGATATCGCGATTAAGCGATAATCGGACGTATTTTTGCATTTACATATCAAGCATTAGTAGTTTAAATTAGTTTATATCAATTTAGGGACAATATAGTAAATTCCTCGACTTTGTTATTTGTCAAGGTAGTGAGACGTCCGGAAAAGGCAAAGGAATTGCGCTTGAGGACTATTAGTTCGAGTGCACCCAGAATCCGGATTTTCGACACCTGTTAGTGGACTGCCTTCAAAACTTATTTTGGGAAAAATAATGTAATTGCCACCCATTTGAATGAATTATCAAGTTTTTCATGAAAACAAGTGCCTTGGGAACAAGCTTTTGAAAAATGGTTTTATGTTGTAATATGTGGTTGCTATGGATTCATGCACTATTGTATTATGATGATATATATATATATGTGTGTGTTGTGCATGATGAATGATATTGTATATAATGACTGTAACCGTGTGTGTGCATGATGTGGAGAATGCACATGCCGGTGATGATGGTGGCGCGAGAGATAGATGATGATAGTGCCCGTGTGCACGATGTGGGGGAATCTACACGATAGCACTACTTATGCACGATGTGGGGGGATGCACATGATGGTGCCGGCTATGTGCACGATGTGGGGGGATGTACATGAGCCGGGAGTGATTATGATGATATTGATGTTTGTCTATGTAATTATGCATATCTAGATTTATGAAATGAAAGCTCATGAATGTGATATATGGTTGACATATATATGAAATTTGACACATTGTACTTTGAGAATTTTCATGAGTTTTATGTTGATTTTGTTAGTTTAGCAGGATGGCTTTTTGTTGAGTGAGGGAAAATGTTTCTCTTGTTGCTCTATTTTCGCTACAGCGAAAGTTATGCTCGCTGCAGCAAGAAACTCTCGGGTTTGAGGACCTTTCACCAGAACTGGTTCTCGCTGCAGCGAAAAACTTTCTGTTTATGGGTAACAAATTTGCTGCAGCGAAATTCATGCTCGCTGCAGCGAAAAACTTTCTGTTTTGTCTCCTATCTTGTCCAATTGCTGCCCTATTTTTCACTTCTTTGCTACCATATCTGAGCATGGACTTCCAACATTTAGGACAAAATGAGTTAAGTTTAAAATGAGGGGTTTTTAATATGAATGGAACTAAATTGCATTGTTTTGAAACAAGTGCATCATGATTTTAAATTCTCCCTTGTTGTTGTTGCTTGTTCCCTTCCTTGTTCACTCACTGGGTTTATACTCACTATTTTCAAATTCATGTTTTCAGATCACGAGGTAGCCGGTAACTAGGACAAGGTGTACTTGTAGACCTGTGTCTATCTTTTGGTAGGTGTCTCAGCATTCGGTAGTTGTATATTCATCCGAGTCACTCCGCTGGAAGTCGAGTGTTATTTTATTTTGTATAGACGAACTTAATGTAAATTATTAGAATACATGTTGTAGACATTGTATGTAAATTTTTCAGGAGTAATGCCAGTACGAGTTGGCAATGTATATCACTATTTTGATTCAAAATTATAAGTAAGATAAATAGTAGGCTTGCTTGGGTTTAGTGGATTACGTCCATTGGACCCTTGCGCCGGTCATGGCCCGAAATTTGGGTCGTGACAAAGTTGGTATCAGAGCCCTAGGTTTGTCTAGGTGATAGAACTTCCTTTTGTTGGTCCAGCGAAGAGTCGAGTCTTTATGTGGGAACTTTAGTTGTAAAGTGTGAATCGCGACACATTTTACAACCAAATGACAGCATAGATTCTCTATCTTAGAAACCACCTTTTGCCTTAAGTATGATTATAATATGTGTTTAATATTAAGTGTTTGCTCTTGTCTAGGTAAGAATGCCGCCTCAAAATGAATGAGGGAGCAAGATGCTCCTATTGAGATGGCAGATAGGCCACGGGCATCCGCACGTAGAGGCCAAGGTAGACGTGGCAGGGCCACTAGGCCGTTGAGGTCGGATACGCTTGTGAGTAAGCAAGAGGACAGACAGTCCTCAAGTGATGTAGATAGACACCCAACTGGGGGTATTACTATTGAGGATTTGGCGGCAAGCCTACAGGGAGTTAACCGGGTTGTAGAGATGATGGCGACCCGTATAGAGGATATACCGAGGGTAGTAGAGGGGAGACCTACAGTACAAGAATCTCTTAGCTCCCAAGGACAGGCCGATCATCAATATCGTGAGGTTGAGAGGGGTCACTTAGAGATTTCTCTTCCCGATTTCCTAAAGCTTAAGCCTCCATCATTTTCAGGATCTGATACATCAGAGAAGCCTCAAGTTTTCTTGGATAAGTTGGAGAAGATATGTAAAGCTTTGGGATGCTCCAGTGTTCGGTCAGTTAAATTAGCCGCTTTTCGATTAGAGGATGTGGCGCAGGAGTGGTATAGCTCTTTGTGTAGAGGTAGACCGATGGATGCAGCGCCATTGGCTTGGAGTGAGTTTAGTGTAGCCTTCTTGGATCGATTCCTACCACTCAGTGTACGTAATGCTAGAGCTAAGGAGTTTGAGAATTTGGTACAGACTTCGAGTATGACAGTGTCGGAGTATGACATCAAGTTCACACAATAGTCTCGGTATGCTCCCTACCTCATTTCTACTGAGGAGATGAAGATTTAGAGGTTTGTGAATGGGTTAGTAGAGCCACTGTTTAAGGCTGTGGCATCTCGAGATTTCACTACCATTTCGCAGCAATAGATTGTGCTCAGCGCATTGAGATGAGGACCAGTGAGAGTAGGGCTGCGAGGAATAGAGCAAAGAGGGCCAGGACAGAGGGTTATCAGGGCCGTAGAGATTTTAGCAGTGGTGGTTCATCTTCTAGCCGTCAAGGTCCACAGAGGGATTGACGATTATCCCAGCGAAGGAGTGACTTGTCTAGTGCTAGTGTTGGGACAGGACAGAGAACTTTCAATGCTAGAAGGCAACAAGATTCGAGACAGAGTAGTCAAGTTATCCACCCTTGTAATATTTGTAGGAGGAGACATAGTGGACGATGCTTACGTACTGCGACAGTTTGTTATGGGTGTGGCCAACCCGGGCACATTAGGAGGAATTGTCTGATGGCTCATCAATCACAAGATTCTGCACGTGGTTTCACCCAGCCAGCTTCGTTTGCTCCTTCAGTTGCTGCCTCATCTGGTCGGGGGACTAATGGATCGAGAGGTAGAGGTGCTGGTACTTCCTCTCAAGGTAGGCCATCTGGGTCCGGACATCAGAGTTCTGTTGGTAGAGGCCAGGCGAAGGTGTTTGCTTTAACATAGCAGAAGGCCCAGACATCTAATGCCGTGGTCTCAGGTATTCTTTCAGTTTGTGCTATGAATGCTCGAGTCTTATTTGATCCTAGTGCTACCCATTCTTTTATCTCTCCATGTTTTGCATCTCGGTTAGGTAGAGATCCTGTTAGGAGAGAGGAACAATTAGTGGTGTCTACTCCTTTAAAGGAGATATTTGTGGCCGAATGGGAATATAAGTCCTGTGTAGTACGAGTCAAGGACAAGGACACTTTGGTGAATTTGGTGGTGTTGACACCTTAGACTTTGATGTGATCTTAGGGATGAATTGGTTATCACCCTGTCATGCTAGTGTGGACTGTTATCATAAATTGGTTAGATTTGATTTCCCCGATGAACTATCATTTAGTATTCAGGGGGATAGGAGTAATGCTCCAACCAATTTGATATCGATCATTTCTGCCAGAAGATTATTACAACAGGGTTGTATAGGTTACTTGACCGTGGTAAGAGATACTAAGGCGAAGGTAGGAAATGTAAGTCAAGTGTCGGTGGTGAAGTAGTTCGTGGATGTATTTCCCGAGGAGCTACCAGGTTTACCTCCCGAGCAGGAGATTGAATTTTGCATAGATTTAATTCCTGACACTAGACCTATATCCATACCCCCATATAGAATGGCACCGGCAGAGCTTAAAGAGCTGAAGGATCAATTAGAGGATTTGTTGGATAAAGGCTTCATCCGTCCTAGTGTATCCTCATGGAGAGCACCGATGTTATTTGTGAAGAAGAAAGATGGGTCACTTAGGCTATGCATTGATTATTGACACGTAATAAAGTGAGGGTGAAGAATAAGTATCCTCTCCCAAGGATAGATGATTTATTTGATCAACTACAAGGAGCACAATGTTTCTCTAAGATAAATCTGAGATCTAGGTACCATCAATTGAGAATTCGAAATGAAGATATACCCAAGACCGCATTTCGAACAAGATATGGGCACTATGAGTTCTTGGTGATGTCATTTGGGCTCACGAATGCTCCTGCAGCTTTTATGGATTTGATAAACCGAGTGTTCAAGCCTCATTTGGATAAGTTTGTGGTGGTGTTTATTGATGACATCTTAATATATTCAAAGAGCCGAGAGGAGCATGAGCAGCATCTTAAGATAGTGCTCCAAATTTTGAAAGAACATCAATTGTATGCCAAGTTCTCCAAGTGTGAGTTTTGGCTCGAAAGTGTTGCATTCTTGAGGCATGTGGTATCTAGGGATGGGATACAAGTTGATTCAAAGAAAATTGAAGCAGTGGAAAAATGGCCAAGGCCAACATTAGTTACGGAGATTAAAAGCTTTGTGGGTTTGGCTGGCTATTATCATCGCTTTGTGAAGGACTTCTCCAAAATAGTCGCCCCTCTAACTAAGCTGACACTTAAGGATACAAAATTTGAGTGGTCTGATGCTTGTGAGAATAGCTTTGAGAAGCTTAAGGAATGTCTCACCACAGCTCTAGTGTTAAGCCTACCGCAAGGCACGGGGGTTATACGGTGTTTTGTGATGCATCGGGGGTTGGTTTAGGATGTGTACTAAGGCAACATGGGAAGGTGATTGCATATGCATCTAGGCAACTTAAAAGGCATGAGCAGAATTACCCCATACACGATTTGGAAATGGCAGCGATCGTGTTTGCTTTAAAGATTTGGAGGCATTACTTGTATGGTGAGACTTGTGAGATATACACGGACCACAAAAGTCTGAAGTATATATTTCAGCAGAGGGATCTTAACTTGCGGCAACGTAGATGGATGGAGTTGCTAAAGGATTATGATTGTACTATTTTTTACCATCCCGGTAAGGCCAATGTAGTGGCGGATGCCTTGAGTCGAAAATCAATAGGAAGCTTGGCACATATTTCTACTGATAGGAGATCATTGGTTAGAGAGATCCATAGCTTGGGAGACATAGGTGTGCATTTGGAAGTTGTGGAGACAGATGCATTGCTAGCACATTTTAGAGTAAGGCCTATCTTAATGGACCGAATCAAAGAAGCACAAAGTAAAGATGAGTTTGTGGCTAAGGCCTTAGAGGATCCTCAGGGAAGGAAAGGAAAAATGTTTACCAAAGGCATAGATGGAGTGTTGAGGTATGGAACCAGACTTTATGTGTCTGATGGTGACAGGTTAAGGAGAGAAATATTGGAGGAAGCTCACATGGCAGCTTATGTGGTACATCTAGGGGCTACAAAGATGTATCAAGATTTGAAAGAGGTGTATTGGTGGGAAGGACTTAAGAGATATGTAGCTGAGTTTGTCTCCAAGTGCCTGGTTTGTCAGCAAGTTAAGGCTGAGCATCAAAAGCCTGCGAGGCTACTACAGCCATTACCAGTACCTGAGTCAAAGTGGGAACATATTTCTGTGGACTTTGTAACGGGTTTGCCTCGAACCAGTGGGGGATATAATTCAATTTGGATAGTAGTAGACCGGTTAACAAAGTCAAGTCATTTTCTTCCGATTAAGACTACTTATGGGGCTACCCAATACGCTCAAGTTTATATGGATGAGATAGTACGACTACATGGTATTCCCATTTCTATAGTATCTGACAGAGGAGCTCAGTTTACTAGTAGGTTTTGGGGAAAGTTGCAGGAAGCATTGGGCACTAAGTTGGATTTCAGCACAGTTTTCCACCCTCAGACTGATGGACAGTCTGAACGGACCATGCAAACATTGGAGGATATGTTAAGAGCTTGTGTGATAGACCTTGGTGTCAGGTGGGATCAATATCTACCCTTAGTGGAGTTTGCCTACAACCATAGTTTCCAAACTAGCATCCAAATGGCACCATTTGAGGCATTATATGGACGGATATGTAGGTCACCCATTGGATGGCTAGAGGTGGGAGAAAGGAAACTTTTGGGGCTGGAATTGGTGCAGGATGCAACCGAGAAAATACGCATGATCCGTTAGAGGAAGTTAACAGCACAAAGTTGACAGAAATCATATGCTGATAACCGACGGAGAGACTTGGAGTTCCAAGTAGGAGATCATGTATTTTTGAAAGTTTTGCCAACTAAAGGGGTAATGAGGTTTGGCAAGAAAGGGAAGTTAAGTCCCGGTATATAGGGCCATTCGAGATCTTAGAAAGGGTTGGAGCGATGGCTTATTGTTTGGCATTACCGCCAGACCTTTCGAATATTCATCCCGTGTTTCATGTGTCCATGCTTCGGAAGTACAACCTGGATCCATCACATATAATACGGTATGAAACCATTCAGTTGCAAGATGATCTAACCTATGAGGAACAACCGGTAGCTATCCTTGATAGGCAAGTTAAAAAGCTCCATTCAAAGGATGTAGCCTCAATGAAAGTGTTATGGCGGAATCACACTAGCGAGGAGGTAACGTGGGAAGCTGAGGATGAGATGCGGACATAGCATCCACACCTCTTCGATATGTAAAAGTAAGCCACTCTACATTGAATTTAAATTCAGGGACCGAATTTTTATTAGTGGGGGAGAATGTGAGACCTTGTCAAGCTCGATTAAAAGACGATATTGTACCGAGTAATACAACTATGTTAAATCGAGCCTTGAACTAGTTCAAATAGAAATTCTAAGAGAAATTTGAAAATTCTAAAACCCACAGAATGGCTTAGAATAGTGATTTGGAGTTCAAGGTCCAGTTAGGAGTCCATCAGGAAAATTGACCGATTAGGGACAAAACGGTTATTTTACCATTTGTTGATAAAATGAAGATTTTTAGCCAAGATTTGATCACATTTGACCAAGAATAATTATATGAAATATAATTATGATTATTGGAGTATAAAATGATGTTTAGTAGTGAAAAATTTTGATTCTCGGTATTTTTGGAGCACAAGGGTAAAATGGTAATTTTGCCACTAGAGGACTAAACGGGAATTTTTATAAAATGATTTTTGCCCCATTTGGTTAATATTGATCAATATTAGTGTTATTTGAGGTTGAAAAGTAGAAATAATGTGATTCTGGTACATTTCGGAGTATAGGGGCAAAATCGTAATTTTTTTTCCCCGAGGGCAAAACGGTAAATTTTTCGCCTCAGCACTTGTCAAGACCAAGGGATTTTAATTGTGGTAGGATTGGATAAATACCAGAATATTTTGGGTGGAAAATTAAGAAGAAAAAGTCAAAAAGTTAAAAAAAATTTGGCCAATAAGCATGTGACACGTGGCATGCTTGATTATTTTATTATTTTCTATAGAAATCAGCCCATTAAATCCCCAATTCTCTCACCATATTCGGCCTAGGCAACCAGCAACAAGAATAAAGGAAGAACAAAGGGAAAAACAAGAAAATCTAGGTGAAAATTACAAAAANAAGATTAGGAGCCATGACGCCACAAAGAGAAGTGAAGAAGCATGGTACCTGAGTGTTGGGTGCTGCGGCCATGGAAAAGTTGGCGTAGCAATGCCAAGAAAATGAGGCAGCCGTACATGGGGTAGCAAGCAGGGCATCGTGGCACTAAAGAAGTAAGGCCACGATGCCAAGGCATCAGGGAGTTAGGAGCCGTGGTGCCAAAAAGTGGAGGTCACGACGCCAACATGATATCTTTTTCAAATTTTTTTTCTGAATTTGATTCGAAGTAGGTTTTTTTGGAAGCTCTTTAAAGGCACCTTTGGTGCAATTAAAAGACACATTTGAACTAGGTTTCTTTGAAGGAAAAGTAGCCATCAAGCATACAATAAGGCAAGAAAGACTTTGAAAGATTGAAGATATGACAAATCTTTAGTTTTCTTTTCTTTTTTGTTTTTTTTTAGTTTTTCTTATATTTTAATTGATGGTTAAACTTCTTTGGATTATGTTTTCAATATTTAAGATGAGGTAAATTTATTTTTCTAGGATTACAATTGAACTCAACATGCGGTTTGGATTTTTAATATTCTCTTTTTCTTATGATTAATGGTAGTTGAGTTGTTTATTCTAATTCTGTGTTTAATGCATTTGATTGATTGATCATTAATTAGATTGATTAGGTAGCCTAAATAAACTTGGAAATGGACTTTAGTGTAAGCCATGGATGGAATAGTATATGTTCAAATTCATTTAGTTGATTGAATGATTTGTTTCGCGTGTGAGATAGGAATATACATGTTATATGTAGCCAATATTAGAGTTAAGCTTATGAATCTTTCTTTGATTTAATTTGCATAGGAATATAGTAAATAGGTTATGAGAGATATTTTTATAAGAACATCATAAAATACTTATAAATAAATTAAAACTTTAGGTTAACAACTCATTTCATTTATTAAGTTACGAGAAAGTAAAAGAGATTCAAATAAAGTGTTGAGGGAAATTATAATCTTAAGTGTTTTTTGATTAATTTCTCAAGTTTAAATTGTCATTTTTATTACTAGTTTAGATTTTTATATTACTCCTTAATTTAGATTGTGTGTTTGGATAAGATTCAAGTGTTTTAATTTTAGTAATTAACGAATTTTGGTAATAAATTCTTGTGAGAACAAGACTCTACTCTTCACTATATTACTTGTTAGCGATACATGTACTTGTGTAGTGAAATCAACAACAACAATCTTACTTTAAATCCAAATTCTCATTCAAATCATGCAATAAAAGTGTTTTTGAACATCATTCAGATAGTTTTAAATGAACACAAAACCTCTTAGGAGTTTGGTTTGAAATATTAAAGCTAAAAGCATCCAAAACCCATTTAAAAGTATGAATTTCTACAGAAAATGTTTTAAGTATCAATACCTAGCTCAAATGTGGCATTACTTCTCATACAGAATGCCTTTTAGAGCATTTTGGGTACTAGGTATTGAGACTTATACTAAAATTATCGATACTTTTTACATGTAATTCTTATTAGCTTCCAAGTATCAATACCTATACCCAAGGTATTGACACTTAGATGTCACAGCCCAAATCTTGGGCTATGACTGGCGCATGGACCCATAGGCATAGCCCATCGAACCCAAGCAAGCCTTTCTATGAAAACTTATTCATTAAACTGCTTGTCTCTCATTTACCTTTAAGGTTCTCAATTCATAATTTTCAAAAATAATTCCTTCTCACGAGTTAAATCATGGCAATCGAGCATATAGTATTCACAAAATAATATTACCATTTGCCTACGTGTGGCAGCACTATTATTCAAACCAAACACATAGTATTTGCAATAACTTTCACGAATTACACTTAAACAATCATAGACACATACAAAAGACGTTGACTATCAGCAGAGTGACTTTAGTAGGGTTACTATCATTGAGAGTCATAGTGAACTACCGAAAGATGAATAGGAGGGAACGCCTCGACCTAGGATCCAACTACCTTCGATTCTATAAACTAAAGCATGAAGTTGAAAAAAAAGGATGAGTATACACCCAGTGAGTGAACATAGGAAGGGAACAAGCATCAATACAGGAAGTTTTAGAAAACATGATGCACTTATGTTGAAAACAATGCAATTTATTTTAATTTCTTCTAAAGCCCTTAATTCAACCCTTGATTATTTAATCCCTTGAGGTCAAGGATTTATAATCCACAATGGAGTTGAAAAGAGTAAAAACTATAGCAAATATCCAATCAAGACAAGCAAAACAAAGGGTTTCTCGTTGCAGCAGAAAGGCATTCTATAGCATATAGTACAATCACATTTTTATTTTCATAACTTGTCTATAGCATATATATATATATATATATATATATATACATGTACACCAGCATTCCCTTACTTAGCTCATGTGTACTCCCTACACGCACAAGGCAATATCATCATGTGCATTCCCTACACGCACATTTCAATATCATCATGTGCACTCCCTACACGCACATTTCAATATCATCATGTGCACTCCCTACATGCACATTTCAATATCATCACACGTACTCCCGCCCACATCATTACCGACATGTGCACTCCCACACCACACACCACCGGCACCATCACGTGCACGGTTATAGCTATTATACAGCATTATCACTCAAAGCATAACACACATATTCCCATAATATAGGAACACATGGTTTCATTATATCACATATTTTACCACATAAAAACATTTCATCAAAGGCTTGTTCCCATGCAAGTTTTAAAGAAATGTTCGATAAAACATTTCAGGTGATTCAATTAAACACGTATGCATTTATCCCAAAACATTTTAATGCAAGTTCACTCACCTTATGATTGCTGGATACTACGTCGTTATTAGTTCTGAGGCATATCTAGCTATTTCTACTTGTCGGTCGTTCGTTATTTCCTCCGACATGCCACCACAGTACATTGTCTTTACTTTTGCACTTCCTAACCACAATCCAAATTCAATATCTTTAGTGTACATCATTTTTATTTCTCTTTTTCATTCAATCGTTAATCCTTATTCAACTAACTGACATCTTGACACATCTTTACCAAAGTTGCCTTTATCCTTTGTTTGCGTAATTCTTTAAATTATAATTACGGGCAACTCATTTATGACTCTAGCACATATATTAATCTTTTCTAAGGACATTTATCAAGTTCAACCATCAGTTCCACACCAATAACCTAGCATATGGTAGCAATTATAAATCTACTTCCATCAAACATTTTCTAAGTCTATATGTACTACCATTCTCATTTACATGTTGCCACCAAGCATAACATCAATATTCATTCATGCGCACCAACACCCATAACCTTGTAAGCCTTTCCTAACAACACATATCCACACATATCCAAACTTCCAATTAATATAATCGCCTTCCAACCATACCCATGACATCACAATAACACTACATATTGCACACAATCATTCTCACAATATTAAACCAATCATAGGCTTCAAATTGTAGCATTAAGCTTACCACTTGGTTTTAGCTTGGATTTTATCCAACAAAATTCATAATTTCCTCACACCCATGAACACCATAGTTGCCACAAAATGATTCACACATTATTCCTCCAAAGATTTAACCAATCGGGAGCTTAAAACACAAAAATCCTTACCTTATGTTTCTTGAATCTTGAGACCCACTTGATATTTCTTCGATTACTCTTGAATCACTTATTACCCAAGCCTCCCACTTCTCTCTCCTTTCTTTTCGTAGCCGATTCTCTCTATTTTTCTTTTCAAATGCAAGGTGGTAAGGTGAAAATAGCATGGGAGCATGAAAATGGCGTGGGAGAATGAAGAAGAAGAAGAAAATATCTGCTGGAGAATATAAGAACCGGTCATGGACAAGGAAGAAAAGAGTCAAAGCTTCCAAAGGAAGCTTTGACCAAACTAATGGTAAAATTACCATTTTGCCCTCTAAGGATTTCACCCTTTTTAATTGCATCTTCCCACAATCTTTTAAATTCCAATTTCCTTATATTATCTTCTTTAACACATGTACAACCAAAATATAAAGTTTGTACTCCAACATAGTGTCCCCATAATATTTAAAATATTTACCTACCTGCGCTAGCTTTATTTAATAAGAACACGCGGGCCCCATTAACGTCATTTTCCTCTGAAATTTCCTCGTTCTTCTTCTCCCCCACTTAGATTGACCATATACTCCTTCTTCATGGAAAATTTTGACATTGAACATGTCACGACTCAAAACTCTCATCGAGCCCGTGACAACCTCCGCGATGTCTCGATAGACATTCATTACCCGGAATGCTAATCGAAATCTCGCAAGGCTTAACATCAATTTTCTCGCTTCCCCTGTGAGTATTAGTTACTAAAATCATGTTTTAAAGTGATATGAACCAATTTCAATTCAAAAACACTCAAAGAGAAATTTCAACTACACAGGGGTATTTTGGTCATTTTTTTCAAAAATTTTGAAACCAGCTAAAATGTAGTATATGAGAGAAATTTACACATTTCATAACTGAAAATAAGTTTAGATATCTAAAACATTCATTTATAGTGAAATTATAGCTAATGGAATAAAATAAAAATAATGAATAAAATATTCTAATTTTTCATAAAATAATTTTTATAGAATGCTACGTAAATAATTTTTACAGCGTAAAAGCAAAATAAATTCCTACATACAGTAGCACACGTAGCTAGGTATTCAAAACATTTAACAATGACATGTGGACCCCCGAATGACTAAAAGTAATGAAGGCTGTGAACCTACAGTTTTTGAGGATGCAAGTCCAACTGTAGCCCTCTACAAAATGAGCTATCTACCGACTATCCTAAGCCTAAAATGGGTGGAAATGAAGGTGGTGAGATTATATAATCCCAGTGAGTAAACAAATATCATCTAAAATATCTAAAGTTGAGTAAATGGAGACAGATAAAATAGATTAACATAAAAATTATTCACAACATTTCGAACTCTTTTTAGTAAGATAAAATAGATTCATTTCACCCAAATAAACAACGAGGCTTATGAATTCCTGAAAAGCTTGGCTCGTGCCAAAAGCCTGGGGCTATCCCAACCGAGTCCGCCAAGGCTGTTAAAAAGTCATGTACGCATAAATCATGTTTTTTTTTTTGACAACATAGTCGTTTCTTGGCGTTGGCTAAGTTCAACCTCACGTGGTGGTTTGGCATGAAGCGAACTCTAAAGTTTTACCTCAGGAGTTACCTTATGCTTATTCAACCAAGTTAAGAATATACTCGGATTTCGTGCCCCTCTAATATGCTGATCCACAGAACTCGCCACTGCAGTAACCAATCTATAACCCACCAATTCAATAAAATTCAACAACATGACATGGCAATTTTATCATTATCCAGCCTCTCAAGGCAAACAATAGTTTATACATTTTGAACACAAATACCCATCCAGCCATTCATGCCAACATTATGATAAGCCATTCAATTCAAAACATAATTTACAATACAGCAAGTAGTCGCCAATTACTCCATTTTCAAAACCATCATTCAATTTCAAGACAATTTATAAAATGTAATACCCCGCACCCTCGTTGGACATAAATAAGACCTTATTAATCAAACGAATGATCGTTTGATGTGAATTGGCATGCTAAAGAGCGACAAAGGATGAAAGAAGCGTTCAAGAATAAAATGCTTCGCGGGGCAAAAATAACAATTAAATAATAATATTTTCGTTGGAGAGGAATTAGTAAGCTAAAGGATGATTCGAAAGTAAACTGAGATGCAATGATGTGTTTCGGGACCAAAGAAGGTAAGTGAAAATTTTTGAAATAAAATAATATTAAAATATTAATATTTTATATGTTGTCAGAATTAGTCATGAAAAATGGAATATGACTAATTTAAGTGGGGGAGAAGAAGTAAAGAAGAATTTTGAAGGAAAACGATGATAATTGTGTCAGCATAATTTTATTAAATCGAGCTAACGCTGATAAGTAAATATTTAAATATTATGGTGACACCGTGTTGAAATGCCATCTCAATATTTTGATTATACACGTATAAGAAAAGTAAAATAGAAAGAAATTAGAATTTTACACGTGTCAGAAGAATTAATTTCAAAATATGAAAATTTGAGGGAGGTGTGTTAAATAAAATGAAGTTAAGGCATAATATGTAAATTTTATTGTTTTGAAGAAATGAAAATAAAATGGATGATAAAATAATGAAGAAAAGATGTTGAAAAGTCAAACAATATTTTTATATGTACATGAGTTGCCACATGAGTCAAGAATGGAATGAGAACAAAAACAAAAGAAAGGAAAGTGTGTGGCGGATGGAAAAGGTGCACAAGTTTTTTTTGACTTTCAATTCCAATACCATGTGAGTAAAAGCAAGCAAGACAAAAATAAAAGCAAAAAAAAGGAAGAAAGACACAAAAAAGCAAAGAAAACAAAAGAGAAGAATGTAGAAATGATGGGGGGCCGGCCATGTGAGATGAAAGAAATGAAAAAGAGATAATAGAGAAAAAGGAGAGCAAGTCGGTTGAGAGTGGGAGAAGAGAAATAAAGGAAAGAAAGAACCGTGGGAGAGGAAGAGAAAAGAGAATGGTTTTGTTGCACTTTGAGGAAGGAAAAAGAGATCTTTTGCTGTAATTTTTGGAGGAAGAAGAAAGCTGAAAATTTGTGAGGTAAGAAGCTGATTTTTGCTACACTTTGAGAAAGAGAATTTGGTGCTTTTTAGAGGAAATTTGGTGCTGAAAATTCAAGGTTTTTGCTGCTGAATTTTGAGGTTATGTTGTTGGAAATTTTTGGAGATTTTTGCTGCCATTAAAGGATACCTTTGGCTGCTGAAAATTTGAGTTGTTTGTTGCCAATTTGTACAGAAAAATTGGAGCTGTTTGTTGGTAGTTTGTGCAAGAAAATTGGACAGCTTTGTGCTGCCAAAATTGAGAAGTTTTGTTGCTGGAAATTTGAGCTGAAAATCTACTGATTTTAGAGCAGAAAATGGCAACAAAAAGGGTGAGAAAATGAGGCTTTTGGTAATCGATTTTAAGAGGAAAGGAAGAGAAGAAGCCACGGTGGTGAAGAGAAGAAGCCACAGTGGTGAAGGGAGTGACGGGCTAGAAAGAAAAAAAAAAGAAGAAACGTGGAAGAGAGAAAAAGAAAGAAAAAGAAAAGAAAATAAATGGCATGACCCAATAGAAAATAAGTGGGCATGGCCCAATAGGAAATAAAAATAAATGGGCTTAGCGCAAATAGAAAAAAATGGAGAAGCCCATGGAGAGGGCCCAATGGTAAGTTAATGTTATATTTTAAGGTTTATAGGTAGTTTAATATATGTGCATATTTTGGATGAAAAATATGCAAGTTGCTTAAGGAATTTTTAATTAAGTTGCTTTGCTATCCATACAAATGTGTGATTAAGTATACTGAGTTTAAATTGTTGTTAGGAAAGTTTGTCATGGAGGCGTGCCGAACGAAGTATGTGACTGACAAATAGGAATAATTATATATGCGTATGAATCAATAGTGAAGTAATATCCCACTATTATGAGGTGAGTAGGGGGTGTCAATTTTAAAAAAATTTTGTATATATATATACATGTATGTATATTTTACGTGAAGTGTAAAATTTGTGGAAAGCATGCGTTGATAGAATTTTAAGGAACTGTGGGTGTAAGTTATTTTTAGAAATCATTTCAAATATATATATATATATATATATTAGACGTAAAGTGTTTTAAACCGAGAAACAAGCTTTTCGAAAAGATTTACATCAAAGGAAATTGTGCTTTATTGTTTGTGTGGTGTGCATTCATGAAATTTATTACATATTCACCATGCTATTTTGATACAAAATATCATGCAAATATTTACAATGAACATTTTATGAAAAGAGAGTTTTAACTTGATGTGGGGACCGATATTTTGAGAAAGATTTTAAATATCCCGTTGAAGATCAAATTTGAATTCTTTTAGAAGGTGATTTCATTTTAACGAAGAAATTCAAGAGTAGTTGGAGACTGCTACTTGTTGTGTTATAAATTGTACTTTGAATCGAATGGCTTATAATCATGTGGGCATGATTGGCTGGATTGGTAAATGTGCTGAAAATGTATGAATTGTTGATTTGCCTTGAAAGGCTGTAAAATAAAATAATTGACATGTCATGCTATTACAAATTTTATTATATGGTGGATTTAGCTTGCTGCAATGGGCGAGTTCTGTGGACCAGCCTATTAGAGGGGCATGGTAACCCCGTTATATTCTTACCTTGGTTCGAGAGGTGTGTAGGGTAACTCTCGAGATACAACTTTAGAGTTCACTTCACGCCAAACCACCACGTGAGGGTGAACTCAGCCAACGCCAAGAAACGGCTATGTTTTCAAAATAAATATATGATTTATGCGTACATGACTTTTTAACAGCCTTGGTGGACTCGGTTGGGATAGCCCCAGGCCAAGGTATCC
>NC_030852.1:12068825-12086321 GCF_000208745.1 Theobroma cacao
GAATGTAGTTGATTAACGAGCAAATTCTAGACAGGCTTGTTCGAGACTTGGCGGGTCTTTTCCGGAAGTCTTAGACGCCAGCAGCGACCAGGGAGAGGTCGTTGCATAAAATCATTTCATTTAATCACATTTTGCTTATAAAACATAAGATTTACCATTTAAACTCATTTTCCATAAAATCACAAAAACGAATTAAAATTCACTTCAGATAATCAAGATGATGATAAGGTTACTCACTGTAATGAGAATCGAATTCGGGATACTCTGATTCTTGATCCTCGGGTACTATCTCTTTACTTTTGCCAGAAAGCTCACCACCTAGACATAATGCACAATAAGTCATTACTACATTTGTGCTAAACCGTTGTAAAACCAATTCAGGCTCTATACTAATGCATGAAATGGGATGTGAAATACTCGGGTAACTATCTAAATACGGTGTTCAATATAAATTCAATTATGTACCTAAATAAAATGGTATTGGCCAAATTCAATCTGTCACCCGATTAATTGGCCAATACATCCAATTCAACTCCAAACATTTCCATTTCTCTCCCAATACTCCAAATCATTAAACACAATTTAAATAACTTGAAATGTGGCAAAATCATCCTCACATTTTCTCTTGAAAAATTCGGCCATGATGAGTGCACTAACAATATAATTTTTCATGCTTGATTCTCACACCATAAATCATTCATTCCTAATCAAATCACTTGAAATTCAATCAAATTCATCATCAAGATTCCACATGGAATATTCAGCCAATGAAGGTGATGTAAGAAAATGAATTTTTCTTGCTTCATTTTCATACTACACATCACCAAACAACTAAAAACACTAGAATAACATGTTTTCTAACTAAATTCATCATCAAATTCTCTCTCCTAAGGTTTGATCAGCACACTATCCTCCATGATATCTTGTGATTCAACCATGGAAAATGCAAAATAATGCATGGGAAAGGTAGATCACAAGCTAGAATTAAGAAATTTTACCTTTAATGGCTTGATTCCTTGAAAATCAACAATTTCCCTTTGAATTTTTCTCTCTAGGGTTTTTGTTCTTCCTTTTTTCTCTTTTTCTCTCTTTGGCCTACCAAGATAAATGAGTTGGGAAGGTTATGGGCTGATTTTTAAAGCCAAATAATAAAATAATCCAAGCTTGACACTTGTCACCATGTTATTGGTCCATGTTTAAAAACTTAATAATTAAGCTTTCTTCCACCACCACATAAAACCCTTCAATTATCCATGATATAAAATGCTAATGGCTCAAATCCATGGGCATGACAAGTGTTGGGTGGTGTAAAATTACAATTTTGCCCCTGGGGTGGCAAAATGACTATTTTGCCCTTATCCTCGAAAAAATGTCGAAATTAAAATTCTTCACTTCTCAAACTCAAATTATACTCTAAATGATTAATCTTAGTCAAAAATTTCATCCAACACTCACATCTTAACCTCGGGTGGCAAAATGACCATTTTGCCCCTAGGTCATGAAAATTCCAATTTGACTCCAAATCGGTCCTCGAACTCCGAATCACCATTTTAAGTCATTCTGGGATTTTAAAATTCTCAATTTCATCTTAAAATCTCTATTTAGACTAGTTCCAGACTTAATTCAACTTAATTGTACCATTTGGTACATTGCCGTCCTTTAATGATTTTCGAGGTACCCAAGTAAAAAAACAAGCATTCTTATGTAGGAATGGCATAATAAACATATTGTAGAGCCGGGCTTGACAGAACAAAATATTAATATTTTATTAATATTTTATTAATAAATTATTATTTTATTCTAAAATTTTCCACTTGTCTCCTTAGCTCCCAAAATGTATTATTATGCCCCGATTTACTTCCGAATCACTTTTTATATCACTAATTCTTTCTCGATAAAAATATTATTATTTTATTATTATTTTTTTATTATTTTTTCATGTGCAGAATATTTTCTCTAAACTATTCCTTTCGCCTTTCATCACTTTTAAACACTCTAATTAACCTTAGTTAGCATCCGATAAGCTTTATTAGCCACCTTATCAAAGTACGGGATATTACACTTTCAAAGGTATTAGCGAATATAAAAGGACTTTTCTTGTCAATGGATGGCATTCGTTTCACGTTTCTTGACGCAAACAACAACTTATGATCTATTTTAACTAAAAATGTAAAAAACTCAATTTAAAATCATTTATAAGATTATTGTAATACCCCGTAATTTGATATGGTGGCTAATAAAGCTTATCAGATGTCAATTGAGGTTAATTAAAATGTTTAAAAGTGATGAAGGGTGAAAGGAATAGTTTGGAATAAAATATCTCACACGCAAGGAAATAACAATTGGATAATAATATTTTTATTGAGGATGAATTAGCGAGATAAAAGGTGATTCAGAAGTGAATCGGGGCAAATAAGACATTTTGGGTGCCAAGGAGACAAGTGGAAAAATTTCGGATAAAATAATATTTTATTAATAAAATAATATTAAAATATTAATATTTTATTCAGTGTCAAAATTTTTCATGAAGAAAGAGTATATGGTCAATATAAGTAGGGGAGAAGAAGAATGAGAAAATTTCAGAGAAATATGATGTTAATGGAGCCCGCGTGTCCTTATTAAATAAAGCTAGTGCCGAAAAGTAAATATTTAAATATTGCAGTGATACTGCATTGAAGCATAAACTTGATATTTTATTGATACAAGTGTTAAGGAAGAAAAATGGAAAGAAATTGGAATTAAAAGATTGTGGGAGGATACAATTAGAAATTGTGAAAACCTTAGAGGGTAAAATGGTAATTTTACCATCAGTTTGGTTTGGAAGCTTTGACTCTTCATCCTTATCCATGGCTGGTTCTTATCTTTAACCAAAAGATATTTTCTTCTTCTCTTCCATGCTCCCAATGCCATTTTCATGCTCCCACACCATTTCACCTTGCCACCATGCATTTGAAAAGAAAAATGGCTTTGTTTTGCAAGGAAAACCACACTCTTGGAAAGAAATTAAATGAGATTAGTTGGAAGAAAGCAGAAAGAAAAAGCTTGGTTTTGTGATTCAAGCAAGGAAAGTTAAGGATTTTTGTGTTTTAAACTCACAGTTGGTTAAATCTTTGGAGAAATAATGTGTGAATCATTTTGGTAGCTTGATGATTAATGTTTTGAAGGAACATTGGAGTGCATGTACGGGTCAAGCAAACATGAAGGTAAAAACGAATGATGTTTTAAGTATAGTTGAGAAATCTTGAGAAATGGTTATTGTTGTGTAGTTGAAATTTTAAGTGGCATATTGTGAGGAATTATGGTTGTTGAAAGAATCTATTTGCATAAGCTAGTTGAAAATTGTTCAGTTTGTATGGCATGTTGTTTAAAAGAAATGAAAAAGGAATAATGTGGATGGAGGATTGAGAAACAAAGTATTGAAAATTAGATAGATAAGGATGCATGTAAACTTGGAAATAATCGAGTGAAAGTGAGAATGATCGTTATTGCCATCTATGTGGGTTATGTGTGAAAATATAAGACGAATTTGAACGAAAATGGCTAGAAAAGGTTAATATGGGTGCTAGAGTTATAAATAAGTTATCGGTAATTATAATTTAAAAACTACGCAAGCAAAGGATAAAGGCAATTTTGGTAAAAATGTGTCGAGATGTCTATGAATATGCAAGGTTAAGTGAGGAAAAGTGGTGATTCTAGCATAGTATGAGTTATTAACATGATGGTAATGTTTGAATAAGGAGGAAAATGGGAATGATAAACACTAAGATTATTAGATTTGGTTTATTGTTAGGAAGTGTGCAAGTGGAAAAAGGACATCATGGTGATTAATTAAAGGAGGATACATAATCATATAAGTGGCGAAGTGATATCCTGCCATTGTAAGGTGAGTGGGGGGTGCCTATTTCAAAATTTCCATAGCTATATAATGTTATATGTTTTATAAACGTTGCTAGATTTCATTAGATACATTTGTGGAAAGCATGAGCTGTTAGCCTCGATAGGAGATTTCTAAATGAATTTACAATGATTTATACACTATTATTGTGGAAAGCATGAGCTGGTAGAACTCGTAGGAAATTGTGGATGCAAGTTGTTTTGAAAAAAGTTTTGGATATATCTATAGATGAGCTATATACATAAAGTGTTTTAAGAATCAAGAAACAAGCCTTTTATATTGTTTTGCATTCAAAATCCATGCCTTGTATTTTTGTGTGATATGCATAGTTTAAATGCAATTGTTAAATGATTTAAAATGCAAGTTTAGAGTACCGGTTTTAGTCTGATCTTTGTATAAGGGAATACACCATGCCTTTTTATGTGAAAAGTAATTTGAAAGGTTATTGAACCTTATTTTCAAATGGTTTTAAGCGAAAGACTTGGAAACCTCAATGTGATTTTTGAAAATGGTTTTGACAAACTAAGTGCATCGAGAGTAGGCTGACTGTCACTTTGGTTAAGTGTGTCCCTCGTACATGAGTGAGCTCTAGCTAGAGAACCTTTTGGTCACCGATTGGTGGTTAGGCGTGGTGGGGGCCATGACCTATGATATGTATATGTGGCTAGGCCATAAGTGATCTGGTAGAGTGAGATTCCCAAATGTGAGTGGTAGCGACCTATTGACTCTTCGATGTCGGCCAACATCGTGGAGACTGCCATGGCTATGGGAATCCGGTGGAGTAAGACTCCAGATTGTTATTACATGGATGTGGGTCCACGTGTTGATATTATACTTTCCTACTCGGGAGCCTTTTGAGTTTTCAACGCGTACTCTCTTGCATGGTGGAGAGTTAAGATTTTCTCTGCAGCTCCCATTGTTTAAATAAAAGCTTTTAGTGCTTACTTGACAACCATGAGTTGATTTAGGTGGCCATACACTTTGATTTCTTTACATGCCACACATTTTGGGAGCGTGCATACCTTTATACTGTATTTCATATTTTGATGGCAATGATGTTTCAGGTGATTGAAACTCTTTTTGTTACACTTATTTTTGACACTGTTTTGCCAAAGAAATCATTGTATTATGACTTTACAATATTATTTTTACAAGGCACAAATATCCTCCTTATGTTTTGGTTTAATAGATTTGCATTTTATATTCTAGTTTTATCATTCAAATGATCTGCTTATTGCTTGTTTCCCATCTACTCCTTACTCATGGAGCCGATGATCACTGAGTCTGTGAGACTCACCCCCTCATTTCCCTTTTGCAGATAGTGATCGGCCTAGCGTACAATCATCGACACTTATGGTCCATCACAGATAGGTAAAGACATCTCATATCATTTTATTCCAAGTCACTCTGCTGCTAGAGGTCGAGTCGTAGCACTTTGTTTATTTAATTGTAAATGGATAGTGGCCTTCGTATAAGTATTACATTGGAGATTTTAGACTTCATTGTATATACTTATAATTACATGTTTTAAAGATTGAATTGATTATTATAATTATGGTTCAATTTGTGATACGAAAGAATATGGTTTAAGCACTAATATGGATTGATGAACAAGTATAGTGAATTAACAGGAATCTCTAATAAGGCTTGCTTGGGTCTGGTAGGCTATGCCTATTAGACCCATGCACCGGTCATGGCCTAGGATTTGGGCTGTGACAATTATAAAACCACTTAAAGCCAGTAACAAAGCTTTCAAAGGCATGAGTGATTATAAATAGACTTTTCTTATCGATGGATGGCTTTCGCTTCACGTTTTTTAATGCAAACATCAAATTGTGATCGATTTTAACCAAAAATGAAAAAAAAATATTCGACTTAAAATCATTTACAAGATTATAAAACCATTTAAATCGTGTAAGAAAGCTTTTGAAGGCATGAGTGACTATAAATGGACTTTTCTTATAAATTGATGGCTTTGGCTACACATTTTTCGATGCAAATAATAAATTTTGACTAGCTTTCGAAGGCATCAGTGACTGTAAATGGACTGGCTTTCTCTTTGCGTTTCCTAATGCAAACAACAAATTATGATCTGTTTGAATTGAAAATGAAAAAAAATTCAGTACAAAATTATTTATAAGATTATAAGACCAATTAAAGTGAGTAGCAAGGCTTTTAAGGTATGAGTAACTATAGATGGACTTCTCTTATCAATGGATGGCTTTCACTTCACATTTCCTGTTGCAAACAACAAACTATGATATGTTTTTACCAAAAATGGAAAAAAATTCATTTTAAAATCATTTATAAAATTAAGAAACCATTTAAACCCAGTGATAAGGGTTTCAAAGGCATGAGTGACTATAAATAGACTTTTTTTGTCAATTGATGGCTTTCGCTTCATGTTTCCTAAAGCAAACATCAAATGGCAATCTGTTTTAAGAAAAAATGAGAAAAAACTTTCAACTTAAAATCATTTATCTAATTATAAAACCATTTAAAGCGAGTAAGAAAGCTTAAAGCCAATAATATAAATGGACTTTTCTTGTCAATGGATGGCTTTCTCTTCACGTTTCCCCATGAAAACAACAGATTATGATCTGTTTTAACCAAAATTGAAAAAATTCAATTTAAAATCATTCATAAGATTATAAAACTACTTAAAGCCAGTAACAAAGCTTTCGAAGGCATTAGTGACTATAAATAGACTTTTGTTGTCGATGGATGGGTTTCGATTCACTTTTCCCATTGCAAACAACAAATTATGATATATTTTAACCAAAAATGAAAAAAATTCAATTCAAAATCATTCGTGAAGTTAAAAAACCACTTAAAGCAAGTAACGAGGCTTTCAAAGGCATTAATGACTATAAAAGGACTTTTCTTGTCAATGGATGGCTTTCGTTTCACATTTCCTGATGCAAATAGAAAATTATGATCTATTTTAATCAAAAATGAAAAAAATTCAATTTAAAATGATTTATAAGATTATAAAATTATTTAAAGCCAGTAACAAAGCTTTCAAAGGCACGAGTGATTATAAATAGACTTTTCTTATCGATGGATGGCTTTCGCTTCACGTTTCTTGATGCAACCATCAAATTGTGATTAGTTTAAACCAGGAATGAAAAAAATATTCAACTTAAAAATATTTATAAGATTATAATATGATTTAAAGCGAGTAACAAGACTTTCGAAGGCATGAGTGACTATAGATGGACTTCTTTATTGATGGATGGCTTTGCTCCATGTTTCTCATTGCAAACAACAAACTTTGATCTATTTTAACCAAAAATGAAAAATAAATTCAATTCAAAATCATTTATAGGATTATAAAACCATTTAAAATGAGTAATAAGGCTTTCAAAGGCATGAGTGACTATAAATGGACTCTTCCTATCAATGGATGGCTCTCGCTTCATGTTTCTCGATGCAAACAAGAAATTATGATCTGTTTTAACAAAAAAATGTAGAAAAATTTATTTTGAAATCATATATAAAGTTAAAAAACCACTTAACATGAGTAGCAAGGCTTTCGAAGGTATGAGTGACTACAAATAGACTTTTCTTGTTAATGGATAGGTTTCGCTCAACGTTTCCCACGAAAACAACAAATTATGATCTATTTTAACCAAAAATGAAACAAAAATTCAATTTAAAATCATTTATAAGATTATAAAACCATTTAAAGCGAGTAACAAGGCTTCCGAAGGCATAAGTGACTTTAGACGGACTTTTCTTGTCAATGGATGGCTTTCGCTTCATGCTTCCCATTGCAAACAACAAAGTATGACTTGTTTTAACCAAAAGTAGAAAAAATTTAATTTAAAATCATTTATAAATTGATAAAACCACTGAAAGTGAATAATAAGGGTTTCAAAGGCATGAATGACTGTAAATGAACTTTTCTTGTCAATTGATGGGTTTTGCTTCATATTTCCATAAGCAAACATCAAATTGTGATATGTTTTAACCAAAAATAAGAAAAAAAAATAAACTTAAAGTCATTTAGAAGATTATCATAACCTTTTAAAGCAAGTAAGAAAGCTTTCGAAGGCATGAGTGAATATAAATAAACTTTTCTTGTCAATCGGTAGCTTTCGCTTTGTGAATCCCAATGTAAATAGTAAATTATGATTTGTTTTAACCAAAAATGAAAACAATTCAATTTAAAATCATTTATAAGATTATAAAACCATTTATAGCAAGTAACCAAGCTTTCAAAGTCATGAGTGACTAGAAATGGACTTTTCTTGCCGATCAATCACTTTCGCTTCATGTTTCCCAATACAAACATTAAATTAATATCAGTTTTGACCAAAAATGAAAAACAAATCAACTTAAAATCATTTAAAAAGTTATAAAGCCTTTTAAAGCAAGTAAGAAAGCTTTTGAAGGCATGAGTGACTATAAATGGACTTTTCTTGTCAATGATGGCTTTCGCTTCTATTTCTCATTGGAAACAACAAATTATGATATGTTTTAACCAAAAATAAAAAATTGAATTCAAAATCATTTATAAGGTTATTAAACCACTTAAAGTGAGTAATGAGGATTTTGAAGGCATTAACGACTATAAATGGACTTTTCTTATCAATGGATGGCTTTCACTTCACGTTTCCCATTGCAATAATAAATTATGATATGTTTTACCAAAAATGAAAAAAAATTCAATTTAAAATCATTTATAAAGTTATAAAACCACTTAAAGTAAGTAATATGACTTTTGAAGACATTAGTGACTATAAATGGACTTTTCTTGTCAATGGATGACTTCTGCTTCACGTTTCCCAATGCAAACAATAAATTTTGATATGTTTTAACCAAAAATGAAAACAAATTCAACTTAAAATCATTGATAAGATTATAAAATCATTTAAAGTGAATCTTAAGGCTTTTGAAGTTATGAGTGGCTATAGTTGGACTTTTCTTATCAATGGTGTCACGGCCCAATTCTCGGGCCATGATCGGTGCAAGGGCCCAATAGGCATGGCCCACCAGGCCCAAGCAAGCCTCTCTTTCTTTAAAATCTAATACTCGTAATTTCTAATGAATGTTCTTTCNATTGCTTAATTCCTAAGTAAGAAACTTCGAATGTAGCAATCTATAGGTATCATTAATGGCTAGTTTCAATGATACATTGACCTGAAACATTTAGAGATTATGCTTTGATGCATAGGGATCTTATAATTACAATCCATAATAATTCCCTTTTAAGGCATATTAATTGTCACAGCCCAAAACTCGAGCCATGACTGGCGAATGGGCCCAATAGGCATAGCCCACCACGCCTAAGCAAGCCTCTTTTTCTTTAAGATCTAATACTCGTAATTTCTAATGAATGTTCTTTCGAAATTAGACTGTGAGAACCAAGTATATATATATATAACATTCCCAAAATAGGGTTATCATTCGTCAACCCTAAATGACATGGTTAATCAATCAACATACAGAGTCCACAACAATCTCATAATTTTCATTTAAGAAACTATATACACATGCAAAAGACCTTGACTATCAGCGGAGCGACTTTGGGTTTGGTGTCGTTACAGGATGTTATGGTGCCTACCAAATGCCGAATGCAAGTGGACACTTCAATCCAGGTCCCAACTATCTCCAAATCTGAAAACATGAAGTTAAAAAGAGTGAGTATAAACCCAGTGAGTGAACATAGGAAGGGAACAAGCAAACGATACGGAGAGTTTTTCGAAAATGTGATGCACTCATTTAAAAACAATGCAAATTTGTATATTATGAACAAAACTCGATGTTGTGCTGTTTTTCAATTCATTTTAAAACATTTAGGAAGTTCAACTTTCAACATTCAATGTAATCACATAATATTTTCTCTAACATTTCTATGGTATGTGTAAACATGTATACAACCACCGGTCATCAGCTCATGTGCACTCCCACACTGCACATAGTAATGCATGGCACATGTTATAACATGTAACAAGAATCTTTGCATAACAATACATCACATGCCACAAATCAATTGGCAATTCAACATAATATTTCAAATACGTAATTCATCACATTATATGTATCGCATAATATAGGAACACATGAGTTAATCACATTGCACAATTTCACAACGTAAAGACATTTCATCAAGGGCTTGTTCCTAGGCACATTTTAAAGCAAAGACAAATAAAGTTTTCAAATGATTCATTCAAACACATGTGCATTTATCCCAAAACATTTTTTAAATGAAAGTTCACTCACCTTAACGATGCCACCTAACAAAGTCTTAATTGAGGTAGTCCCGAAATACCATTAAAACCTATAATTGCCAATAAACAATAATAGCTTCAAATATATCATAAATTCAAACTTAATAATTCTAATAAGCATACGCTTGATAAACTACATTCTAGCCTAATTTTTAACCTAGAATTTTAGTCTAATTCTCAAACCCATCATATCAACTCTTCCAATTTAAAGGTTCTTTACCTTGGTGAGCTTGTAGGCATAAAGATCAACAAAAACCTAATATTTCCAAGAAAAAGAATTTGAAGAAATTAGGAAATAAAATCTGAAAATATAACCCATAAATTCATAAATTCATAAATTCCAATAGTTGAAAATATATACCTTTTAGCCTTAAAAATGGAGATTTGAAGTTGAAAATTCAAGTGTTAGTGATGGTGGAGTAGAAATAGAAAATAAAGGAAAGAAAGAAAGATTTTCCTTCTCTCTCCTAGGGTTTAGTTGTGCTGGCAAATGGAGTTACAAGCTGTAGGTTTGGTGCCCAAGAAGTTAGGAGAAGAAAGAAGTAAGAAAATAAAAGAAATAAAAAGAAAGGAAGGAAAAGAAAATGGAAAAAGCTTGATTTTTTTTGGTGGAGGATGAAAATGGCGTTGGAATGAGAAGAAGAAGGAAGATAATGCCTTGGACATGATGGCCCACCATGGGATAAGGATGAAGGGTCAAAGCTTCCAAAGGAAGCTTTGACCAAGCTAATGGCAAAATTATCATTTTGCCTTCCAAGGTTTTCACCCTTTTTAATTAAGTCCTCTCACAATCTTTTAATTTCAATTTCTTTCTATTTTTCTTCCTTAACACTTGTACCAATAAAATATCAAGTTTATAGTTCAATGCGGTATCACCATAATATTTAAATATTTACTTACTCGTGGTAGCTTTATTTAATAAAGACACGCAGCCCCATTAACGTCATTTTCCTCTGAAATTTTCTTGTTCTTCTTCTCCCCCACTTAGATTGACCATATACTCCTTCTTAATGAAAAATTTTGACACTGAATAAAATATTAATATTTAATATTATTTTATTCTAAATTTTTTAACGTGTCTCCTTGGCACCCAAAATGTTTTATCATGCTCCGATTCACGTCTGAATCACTTTTTATCTCGCTAATTCATCCTTAATAAAAATATTATTATTCAATTGTTATTTCTTCGCATGCGAAATATTTTTCTTCAAACTATTTCTTTCACCTTTTATCACTTTTAAACATTCTAATTAACCTCAATTGGCATCCGATAAGCTTTATTAGCCACCATATCAAAGTACGGGGTATTACAAATGGATGGCTTTCACTTCAAGAATTTCAATGTAAGCACCAAATTGTGATATGTTTTAATGAAAAATGAAAAAATATTCAACTTAAAATCATTTATAAGATTATAAAACCATTTAAAGCGAGTAACAAGTTTGTCAAAAGTATGAGTGATAGATGTACTTTCCTTGTCAATGGATGGCTTTCACTTCACATTTCTCATTGTAAACAACAAATTATGATATGTTTGAACCAAAAATGAAAACAAATTCAATTCAAAATCATTATAAAGTTATAAAACCACTTAAAGTGAGTAACGAAGCTTTCGAAGGCATTAGTGACTATAAATGGAATGTTTTTGTCAATGGATGGCTTTCGCTTCATGTTTCACCATGCAAACATCCAATTATGATTTTTTTAAATTATAAGTTGAAAAATTCAATTTAAAATCATTTATAAAGTTATAAATCACTTAAAGCTAGTAACAACACTTTCACAAGCATAAGTGACTATAAATGGACTTTTCTTGTCAATGTATGGCTTTCGCTTTATATTTCCTGATGCAAACAAGAACTTATGATCTATTTTAGCCAAAAACAACAAACAATTCAACTCAAAAGCATTTATAAGACTATAAAACCATTTAAAATGAATAAGTAGGCTTTTGAAGGCATGAGTGACTATAAACGGACTTTTCTTATCAATGGGTGGCTTTCACATCACATTTTTTGATGCAAAACATCAAATTATGATCTGTCCTAACCAAAAATAGAAATAAATTCAATTTCAAATTATTTATAAAGTTATAAAAGTACTTAAAGTGAGAAACAAGGCTTTTGAAGGCATGAGTGACTATACATTGACTTTTCATGTCAATGGATGACTTTTGCTTCACGTTTTCTGATGCAAATATTAAATTATGATTTGATTTAACCAAAAATGAAAAAAAATTCAACTTAAAATCATTTATAACATTATAAAACCATTTAATGTGAGTAAGAAGTCTTTGGAATGAGTAAGTGATAGTGGACTTTTCCTATCAACAGATAGCCTTCGCCTCACGTTTCTCATTGCTAACAATAATTTATAATATGTTTTAACCAAAAAAGAAAACAAATTCAATTCAAAATCATATATAAAGTTATCAAACAACTTAAAGCGAGTAATGAGGCTTTCGAAGGCATTAGTGACTATAAATGGACTTTTCTTGTCAATGGATGACTTTCGCTTTACGTTTCCTGATGTAAACATCTAATTATGATTTTTTTTAACCAAAATTGAAAAAAATTCAATTTCAAATCATTTATGAAGTTATAAAATCACTTAAAGCGACTAACAACACTTTCGCGGGCATAAGTGATTATAAATAGACTTTTCTTGTCAATGTATGGCTTTCGTTTTACATTTCCCAATGTAAACAAGAACTTATGATCTGTTTGAACCAAAAATGAAAAAAAATCACCTTAAAAACATTTCTAAGACTATAAAACCTTTTAAAATGAATAACTAGGCTTTTGAAGACATGAGTGACTATAACCGAACTTTTCTTATCAATAGGTGACTTTTGGTTCATGCTTTTCAAAGTAAAACATCAAATTATGATCTATCTTAACTAAAAAGAAAATTCAATTTTAAATCATTTATAAAGTTATTAAACCACTTAAAACGGGTAACAAGGCTTCTGAAGGCATGAGTGACTATACATTGACTTTCATGTCAATGGATGGCTTTTGCTTCACGTTTTTTGATGCAAACATTAAATTGTGATTTGATTTAACCAAAAATGAAAAAACATCAACTTGAAATCATTTATAATATTATAAATGCATTTAAAGTGAGAAGGCATAAGTGACTATAGATGGACTTCTCTTGTCAATTAATGGCTTTTGCTTCACATTTCTTGTTACAAACAACAAATTATGATATGTTTTAACCAACAATAAAAAATTTCAATTCAAAATCATTTATAAGGTTATTTAACCACTTAAAAGAGTAACAAGGATTTAGAAGGCATTAGCGACTATAAATAAACTTTTCTTGTTAATGGATCGCTTTCGCTTCACGTTTCCCATTGCAAACAAAAAATTACAATATGTTTTAACCAAAAATGAAAAAACAATTCAATTCAAAATCATTTATAAAGTTATAAAACCACTTAAAGCAAGGTATGTGGCTTTCGAAGGCATTAGTAACTATAAATGAAATTTTTCTTGTCAATGGATGGCTTTCGCTTCATGTTTTCTAATGCAAACAACAAATTATGATTAGTTTTAACCAAAAATGAAAAACAATTCAACTTAAAATCATTTATAACATTATAAAACCATTTAAAGCGAGCAATAAGTCTTTTAAATACGTAAGTGATAGATGGACTTTTTTTGTCAACAGATGGCTTTCACCTCACATTTCTCATTGCTAACAACAAATTATGACATGTTTTAACCAACAAAGAAAACTAATTCAATTCAAAATCATATATAAAGTTATAAAACCACTTAAACCGAGTAACGAGGCTTCCGAAGGTATTAGTGACTATGAATGGACTTTTCTTGTCAATGGATAGCTTTTGCTTCACGTTTCTCGATACAAATATGTAATTATGATTTTTTTACTAAAATTGAAAAAAAAATTCAATTTAAAATCAATTTTTGAAGTTATAAAAGCAGTTAAAGTGAGTGATTATACATTGACTTTTCATGTCAATGGATCGCTTTCGCTTCACGTTTCCCAATGCAAACATTAAATTGTGATCTGATTTAACCAAAAATGAAAAAAAATTCAACTTAAAATCATTTATAAGATTATAAAAGCATTTAAAGCGAGAAAGGTATAAGTGACTATAGATGAACTTTTCTTCTCAATTAATGGGTTTTGCTTCATGTTTTTCATTGCAAACAACAAATTATGATATGTTTTAACCAAAAATTAAAAATTTCAATTCAAAATCATTTATAAGGTTATTAAACCACTTAAAGTGAGTAACGAGAATTTCGAAGCCATTAGTGACTATAAATGGACTTTTCTTGTCAATGGATGGCTTTCGCTTCACATTTCCTTTCGCTAACAACAAATTATGATATGGTTTCACCAAAAATGAAAACAAATTCAATTCAAAATCATTTATAAAGTTATAAAACCACTTAAAGCAATTAATATGGCTTTCGAAGGCATTGATGATTATAAATGGACTTTTCTTGTCAATTGATGGCTTTTGCTTCATGTTTCCCAATGGAAACAACAAATTATTATGTATTTGAACCAAAAATGAAAAAAAAATTCAATTTAAAATCATTTATAAGATTATAAAACCATTTAAACTAAGTAACAAGGCTGTCAACGGCATGACTAACTATAAATGGACCTTTCTATCAATGAATGGCTTTAACTTCTCGTTTCCTGATGCAAACAATAAATCTTTTTTAATAAAAAATGAAAACAAATTCAACTTAAAATCATTTATAAGATTATAAAACTACTTAAAGTGTATAACTAGGCTTTCAAAGGCATGAGTGACTATAAATGGACATTCCTTGTCAATGGATGGCTTTCGCTTCACGTTTCTCGATGCAAACATCAAATTATGATCTATTTTAACCAGAATTGAAAACAAATTTAATTTAAAATCATTTATAAAGTCATAAAACCACATAAAACTAGTAACAAGGCTTTCAAAGGCATGAGTGACTATAAATGGACTTTTCTTATCAATGGATAGCTTTTGCTTCACGGTTCTAGATGCAAACATCAAATTATGAACTGTTGCAACCAAAAATGAGAAAAATTCAATTTTAAAATCATTTATAAAATTATAAACCCATTTAAAGCAAGTAACAAGGCTTTCGATGCCATGAGCGAACAAAAATGGACTTTTTTCTTGTCAAAGGATGTCTTTTGTTTCACGTTTCTTGATGCAAACAATAATTTATGATCTATTTTATCCAAAAAAAAACATTGAATTGGAAATCATTTATAAGATTATAAAAACATTTAAAGTGAATAACCATGCTTTCAAAGGTATTAATGACTATAAATGGACTTTTCTTGTCAACGGATGGCTTTCGTTTCATGTTTTCTAATACACACATCAAATTTTAATCTCCTTTAATAAAAAATGAAAAAACAACTCAACTTACAATCATTTAAAGCGAGTAACAAAGCTTTTAAAGACATGAGTGACTATAAATGGACTTTTCTTGTCACTAGATGGCTTTTGCTTCACGTTTCCCCATTGCGAACAATAATTATGATATGTTGTAACCAAAAATAAAAGCAATTTTTGTTTAAAATCATTTATAAAGTTGTAAAACCACTTAATGGGAGTAACAAGGCTTTTAAAGGTATGAGTGACTACAAATGGACTTTTCTTGTTAATGGATAGCTTTTGCTTCACGTTTCCCAATGTAAACAACAAATTATGATCCGTTTTAACCAAAAATGAAAACAATTCAATTTAAAATCATTTATAAGATTATAAAATCATATAAAGCAAGTAACCAGACTTTTGAAGGCATGAGTGACTATAATTGGACTTTTCTTGTCTATGGATAGCTTTTGCTTCACGTTTTCAATGCACAAAACAAATTATGATATGTTGTAACAATATATGGAAAAAAATTCAATTGAAAATCATTTATGAAATTATAAAATCATTTAATGCAAGTAACAAGGCTTTCGAAAATATAAGTGACTGCAAATAGACTTTTCTTATCAATGGACGGCTTTCACTTCATGTTTTCCTATGTAAAGAACAAATTATGATTTGTTTTAACCAAAAATGAAAAAAAAATATGTCAAACCCTGCTCTATAAAGTAATTACAGTGTCATTCACATGCTCGATAGAATGTTTGTATATTGAGAAAGCCCGAGAAATTGACAAAAGACGATATTGCCCCTAGAAGTACAGTTAAGTCGATTAAACATCGAACAAGATAAAATCAAGATCTTAAAGATGAAATTGAGAATTTCACAGTCCAGGGATGACTCAAAATGGTAATTCGGAGTTCGAGGTCCGATTTGGAGTCAATCCGAAAAATTGACCGATTGGGGGTAAAATGGTCATTTTGCAATTTGAGGAAAAAATGAAAATCTTTAAAAAAGATTTTCTTAGCCCCATTTGACATGTTTGAGTATGACATGAGTATTGAAGTAGAATTGGAAGATTTAGTAGTGAAAAATATGAGTTTTCGGTATTTTTAGAGTATAGGGGCTGTAAAACCTGACTCTATAAACACATGTCATGACATACATACACTGAGTAGCATGTTATTATGCTAGGAAAAGCACCTAAGAATACACGAAACTCGGTATTGTACCTAATGGTACACTTGAGTTGATTTAACCTCGAACTAGTTCAAATAGGAATTGTAGGATGAAATTTAATATTTTATAGTCAAGGAATGACTAAAAATGATTGTTCGGAATTCAAGGGTTCATTTGAGGTAAAATTGGAAATTTTGATGTTCAAGGGCAAAATCGTCATTTTGCCACCTAAGATAATAATTTGATCATGGAGTGAAATTTTTTATCAAGATTAACTATTTGGAGTATAATTTAATGATAGGAAGTGAAAAAGTTTAATTCTGGTGATTTCTGGAGTGTAGGGGCAAAATCGTAATTTTACCACCCGCGGATAAAATTTGAGATTTTGAGAGACTTTAGATCAAATTTGACAAATTGGAGGATGGTATGAGTATAAGGGATGAAAAATATGTCTATGGGCAATTTTTCAGTTTTTTGGGCAAAAATGTAATTTTTCACTTTTATGGGGGCAAAAGTGTAAATTTCAAAAATTACTCCATCGAGACTTTGGATAAGTCTGAGAATTTTATCTAAGCTATGGATATGTGGGACAAGTGTATGGTGAAAATTTTGAAACAAATGGATGAAATTTTTAAAATGGGCCAATGGGAAAGTGACATGTGGCATTTTTTAAATAAAATAATATTATTTTAATAAAAAGTCGGCCCATTTAAACCCCATTTTAAGTGCTGGCCGGCCATAAGGAAGAACAAGAGAGGAAATAGAGAGGAAAGGAAGAAAAAAAGAAAAACCAAAGAGAAACAAGAAAATTCAAAGGG
>NC_030852.1:12088420-12090050 GCF_000208745.1 Theobroma cacao
AAAGTAGGACAAGTGGATGGCTAGAAAAAAAAATGAATTAATAAAATATTCAAAATATGAATAAAATAATATTATTTCATTAAACTAATAAAAAGGCATAAAAAAAATCAGCCCATAACCCATTCTTCTTCTTCAACATTCGGCCAAGTAAGAAACAAGAGAGAGAAAGGAGAAAATAGAACCCTAGCCAAGAAATTTAAAGGGAAAATTGGTGAAAATTCAAAAATCAAGTGAAAAAAAAGATAACACTTCTTAAAATTGTCTTGTGCTTTACCTTTCCCATGCATTTCCCATCATTTTCCATGGTTGAATCATGTGATTTGAGGATGATTTCAATTCTGGTCATATGGGTTTAGAGAGAGAATGTCACAACTCGGAACTCCCATCGAGCCCGTGACAATCGCCGCGACGTCTCGATAGGCACTCATTACCCCGAATGTCGATCGAAACCCCGCAAGGCTTAGCATCAGCTTTTGCATCTCCCCAGTGAGCGACAGTTATTAAATCTCATATTTCAAAAAAAATCATAAGTCATTTCCAAATCAAAACAATAAAATATTACTTTCTGGCTCATAGGGGCATTTTCGTCATTTTTCTTTAAAAATACCAAAACTCGCCAAAAACATGGTGTAAAAGCTAAATATATTCATACATATTTTAAATTAAATAACTAAAGAATAAAATTACTTTTACAGTGACACGTGGCCCCCAACTGACTAAGAAGATGTAGGGCTACGAACCCTTACTTTCTAAGATGCAACTCCGAGATTAATTCTCGTCTTAATCAACTATCAACAAATTATCCTGAGCCTGAAAAATGTATAAGAAGAAGGGGTGAGATTATAAAATCTCAGTGAGTAGACAGACATCATCAAAATAATCTAAAGCCGAGTAATAAGAGACAATTAAAATAATTCATCCCAACCCATATAAATAATTGGATTTCATCTAATTACTCAACATGGCTTATGCACTTTTCAAAAACTTGGCCCTTGCCAAAAATCCATTCTCGGGGATACCCCGCGGAGGCATCTTTCTGAGACCGCCAAGGCTGTTTATTGTCACACACCTACACACATTTCACCTCTGACAACACAGCCGTTCCTTGGCGTTGGCTGAGTCCCAATTTCACGTGGTGGCCAGCGTGAAGTGTACTCAAATCCTACCTCGGAAGTTATCCTACGTGCTTCTCCAATCGAGGTAAGCTCAATAATTGGGAACCGTGCCCCTCTAATTAGGTTGGCCCATGGAACCCCTGTCACTGCAGTGCCCACTTTATAATCCACCAACTTATAAAATCACAATAGTATGACATGGCTCACTTAACACATTCAAGGCAAATCAAAGCAGTTCACATATTCTTTAAATCATAAAAATAACCAGTCATACCCACATTTATCATAAGCCATTTAATGTAAAATCCTGGATAAACAACACAATCATAGTATATTTCTCCAATTACTCTATTTTTGAAATCATTATTAAATTTTTAAAAATTTTATAAAATTATTTTATAAAATCCCATTTTCTCATAAAACACAATAATTTTCCAATTAAACCATTTTTCCATAAAATCACACAATTAAATAAATCTACTATAGATAATTAAGACGATAGTAAGTTTACTCAC
>NC_030852.1:12092948-12105399 GCF_000208745.1 Theobroma cacao
GATGCCCTGCGCAAGGTATCACCGAGTATGAGTTTTGGCACGAGCCAAAGTTTTAAGAAATTCATAAGCCAAGTTGATTACTCGATTTATATGGATTGATTTTATTTGGTTGAAATGAACTGAAAGGTAATGAAATTACAGTATGATGACTTATTTTAATTGTCTCCATTTACTCGGCTTTAGATACTTTAGATGGTATATGTTTACTCACTGGGATTATAAAATCTCACCCCTTCTTCCTATACATTTTTCAGGCTCAGGACAGTTTGTAGATAGTCGAGTAGGACGAGAACTAAGCTCGGAACTGCATTATAGAAAGTAAGAGTTCACAGTCTTACATCCTCTTGGTCAATTGGGGCCCACGTGTCATTGCAGATCAAATCTTATATTTTGGTTATCTGTATTTCTATTCGTACAATTTTTACTTTACTTTCATGTGTGAAAAAATTATTTACGAATATTTCTATAGAAATTTATTTTATGAGAAAATAGAATATTTTATTTATTATTTTTGAATAGTATTAATTGTCAACAATTTGCTTTTAAATGAACGTTTTAGATATCAAAACTTATTTCTAAGTATGAAATATGTGTTTTGCACCTAATTATTACATTTTTAACTTGTCTCGAAATTTTTGACGAAAATGACAAAAATGCCCCTGTGAGGTAAAAATTAAAATTTTATTATTTTTGGACGAAAAAAATGATCTGTATTGTTTTAAAACATGATTTTTGTAATAGTAAATCACAGGGTAGGTGAGGAACTGATACGAGAGCCTTGCGGGGTTTTGATCGGCATTCGAGATAATGAGTGCCTATCGGGACGTCGCGACGTTTGTCACGAGCCCGATGGGGAGTTTCGAGTCGTGACAAAATATTAACTTAAAATCATTTATCAAATTGTAAAACTATTTAAAGGGAACAACTAAGCTTTCGAAGTCATGAGTGACTATAAATATTCTTTTCTTGTCAATGGATGTTTTTTGCTTGACATTTCCTGATGTAAACATCAAATTGTGATCTATTTTAACCAAAAATAAAAAAAAATTCAACTTATAATTGTTTATAGGATTATAAAACCATTTAGAGCGAGTAACAAGGCTTTTGAAACCATGAATGACTATAAAATGGACTTTTCATGTCAATAGATGGCTTTTGCTTCACGTTTCCCAATGCAAAACATTAAATTGTGGTATGATTTAACCAAAAATGAAAAAAAAATTCAACTTAAAATCATTTATAAGATTATAATAGTATTTAAAGTGAGAAGGCATGAGTGTCTATAGATAGATCTTTCTTGCCAATAGATCGTTTTCGCTTGACGTTTCTCACTGCAAACAACAAATTATGATCTATTTTAACCAAAAATAGAAAACACTCAATTTAAAATCATTTATAAGATTACAAAATCATTTAAAGCAAGTAACAAGGTTTTCGAAAGCCTAAGTGACTATAGATGGACTTTTCTTGTCAATAGATGACTTTCGCTTCACGTTTCCTAATGCAAACATCAAATTACAATCTGTTCTAAGTAAAAATAGAAAAAAACTCAAATTAAAATCATAAAACTATTTAAAGCAAGTAACAAAGCTTTTGAAGGCATAAGTGAATATAAATGGACTTTTCTTGTCAATGGATGGCTTTCACTTCACGTTTCCTTATGCAAACAACAAATTATGATCTGTTTAACCAAATATGAAAACGAATTCAATTTAAAATTATTTATAAGAATATAAAATCATTTAATGCAAGTAACAACGCTTTCGAAGGCAAGAGTGATTATAAATGGAGTTTTCTTATCAATGAGTTATTTTCACTTCATGTTTCCCAATGAAAACAACAAAATATGGTCTATTTGAACCAAAAAAGAGAAAAACAATTCAACTCAAAATCATTTATATGACTATAAAATCATTTAAAATGAATAACTAGGTTTTCGAAGGCATGAGTAACTATAAATGGACTTTTCTTGTCAATAGGTGGTTTTCATGCCACGTTTTCTTATGCAATCATCAAATTATGATCTATTTTAACCAAAAATAGAAAAATTCAATATAAAATCATTTATAAGATTATAAACCATTTAAAGCGACTAACAAGGCTTTTGAAGGCATAAGTGACTATAAATGGACGTTTATTGTCAATGGATGGCTTTCGCTTCATGTTTCTTGATGCAAACAACAAATTATGATTTGTTTCAACCAATAATGAAAATAAATTTTGACTTAAAATTATTTATCAGACTGTAAAACTATTTAAAGCAAATAACTATGCTTTCAAAGGTCTATGACTATAAATGGACTTTTCTTGCCCATGGATCACTTTCGCTTCACGTTTCTCAATACAAACATCAAATTGTGATTTGTTTTAACTAAAAATGAAAACCAAATTCAATTCAAAATTATTTATAAGATTATAAAATCATTTGAAGCGAGTAACAAGGCTTTCGAAGGTTTGAGTGACTACAAATGGACTTTTCTTGTCAGTGGATGGCTTTCGCTTCATGTTATTGATGCAGACTGAAAATTATGATCTATTTTAACAAAAAATAGAAAAAAATTTAATTTAAAATCATTTATAAGATTATAAAACTATTTAAAACGAGTAACAAGGCTTTCAAAGGTATGAGTGACTAGAGATGGACTTTTCTTGTCAATGGATGGTTGTCGCTTCATGTTTCCCGATGTAAACAACAAATTATAATCGACTTTAACCAAAAATGAGAAAGAATTCAATTGGAAATTATTTGTAAGATTATAAAACCATTTAAAGTGACTAATTGGGTTTCTGAAGGCATAAATGACTATAAATGGACTTTTCTTATCAATGGGTGGCTTTTGCTCAACGTTTTCCAATGCAAACATCAAATTATGATATGTTTTAACTGAAAATGGAAAAAAGTTTAATTTAAAATCATTTTTAAAATTATAAAACCACTTAATGCGAGTAACAAAGCTTTCAAAGGCACAAGTGACTATAAATGGACTTTTTTTTTCAATGGATAGCTTTTGCTTCACATTTCCGGATGCAAACATCATATTGTGATCTATTTTAACAAAAAAAAATAAAGTCAACTTAAAATCATTTATAAAATTATAAAATCGTTTAAAGCGAGTAACAAGGCTTTTGAGACTATAGATGGACTTTTATTGTCAATGGATGGCTTTTGCCACATGTTTCTCATTGCAAACACCAATTATGATATGTTTTAACCAAAAATGAAAAAAACATTTACTTAAAAATCATTTATAAATGGATGGACTTTTCTTATCAATGGATGGCTTCCACTTCACATTTCTCGTTGCAAACAACAAATTATGATATGTTTTAACAAAAAATGAATGAAAAATTCAAGTTAAAATCACTTATAAGATTATAAAACCATTTAAAGCGAGTAATAAGGCTTTTAAAGGCAAAAGTGACTATAGAAGGACTTTTCTTGTCAATGGATGGGTTTCGCTTCACATTTCTGATGCAAATAAGAAATTATAATCTATTTTACCAAAAATGAAAAAAATATTCAATTTAAAATCATTTATAAAGTTATAAAACCACTTAAAGTGAGTATCAGAGCCTTCAAAGGCATAAGTGATTATAAATGGGCTTCTTTTCTCAATGGATGGCTTCCGCTTCACATTTTCCACTACAAACAACAAATTATGACTTGTTTTAACTAAAAATGAATAAGATTATAAAATCATTTAAAGCGAATAAGTAGGCTTTCAAAGGCATGAGTGACAAGGCTTCGACTTTTCTTATCAGTGGTTTTCTTTCGCATCACGTTTCCTAATGCAACAACAAATTATGATCTATTTTAACCAAAAATTAAAAAAATTAATTCAAAATCATTTATAAGATTATAAAACCATTTAAAGCTTTCGAAGGCATTAGTGACTATAATGGACTTTTCAAGTTGGTGGATGGCTTTCGTTTCATGTTTCCAATGCAAACAACAAATTATGATCTATTTCAACCAAAAATGAAAAAACCGTTCAATCTAATATCATTTATAAGATTATAAAACCATTTAAAGTGAGTAACAAGGCTTTCAAAGGCACGAGTGACTATAAATGGACTTTTCTTGTCAAAGGATCGCTTCCACTTCACATTTCCTGATGCAAAAATCCAACTATGATTTGTTTTAACAAGGAATGAAAAAAATTTCAATTCAAAATTATTTATAAGATTATAAAACCATTTAAGGCGAGTAACTAGGTGTGAGACCACAACCCCTATAGGCTCATAACTACACATAGACGCAATAACATGGGCCAGGGGTAGTTTCATCATTTCCTCTAAAAAGCCCCAGAAGAAGGTTTTATGATATTTTAAGGTCTAAATAGGCATAAGACCGAATAAATAATGTGTAATGATGAAAACACGAAGAAAACTAGAAGTTTCGATAATTTTCACAATAGGGGCAAAATGATCATTTTGCAACCCGAGTCAAAATTTTAAGTTTTTGTAAACTTGAGTAGTTTAGATCATTGTGGACATTGTCCCAGTGTCAAAATAATAAAAAAATTGCACAAAGGATTGGAGAAGAACAAGTTAACTTGCTAAAGGGCATTTTTGTAATTTCTAAGGGAATTGGATAAGTTTGAGCTATAACTATCTTCTCCTTCCAGCAACTTCTTCAATTTCCCATAGCTTCTTCTTCTTCCTCCTTCCATTTCACATTTGTTTCCCCCTCCATGGAAGCATGGTATGAAAACTTCATAACTTTCTCTCTCTAGCTCCAATTTTCATGCCTCAGTGCATCTTTTCATGAAATCTTTGTGCTCTTTCACTCTTTCACTTTAAAACCCTTGAAAAATCCCACTTTCATACTTTCTCTCACTAGTTAGGTGTTTAGAGAGAGAAAGAGAGAGAAAGCTCCCATAATAGCTTGGAAAAATTTATTGGAAAGAATTTCAAAGTTTCAAGCTACCAAGGTTCTAATGAAGTTCCACAGCTCCAATTGGACCATTAGGGAAGTTAGAGTCAGCTAAAGGCTCAACTAATACCAGTGAGTGAACGTGCATTTCAAAATGTTTTGGGAAAATGCTCACGTGTGTTAATGAATCATTTAGGAATTTTATCTGTTTTTGCTCTAAAATTTGCTCGGGAACAAGCTCTTGATAATTAACTCAATGTTGTGACATGTGGTTGCTATGGATTCATGCACTACTACATTATGTTGCTATATTTGTAGATATATATATATGTTGTGCATGATAGTTGATATGTGTGATGATTATAACTGTGTGTGTGCACGATGTGGGGGGATGCACATGCCGGTGATGGCGTGGTGAGGGAAGTGGATGATGATAGTGCCTGTGTGCACAATGTGGGGGGATGTACACGATGGCACTGATTGTGCACGATGTGGGGGGATGCACATGAACTGGGTGTGATGATGGTGACATTGGTGTTTATCATGTATTTATGTATATATATGTTTATGAAATAAAAGCTTATGAATATGGCATATGATTGAAATGCATGTGAAATTTGACATGTTAAGCTTTGGGAATTTATATGTGTTTCATGTTGCATTTGTCATGTGAACAGGGTGGCCTTTTCTTGAGGAAATGGGGAATTTTTACTGGTGCCCTGTTTCTCGCTGTAGCGAGATTCATTCTCGCTGCAACAAGAAACTTTCGAGTTTTCGAGGGTTTCACCGAACATGGTTCTCGCTGCAGCGAGAAAGTTTGTGTTTTATGGCTTGAATCTCGTTGCAGCGAAAAACTTTCTGTTTTGTTTAGTATCTTGATCGATTACTGCGCTATTTTCCACTTCTTTGGTACCATAGTTGAGCATGGACTTCCAACATTAATGAATAAACAAATTAAGTTTAAAATGAGGGATTTGGTGAGAAACCCTCTGCTAGCAAAGAAACCCTCAGCCAGCTAAGAAACCCTTGGCTATTTGATAATTTAAGTCAAATGTTGCTGCAGCTACGTCTACTTGACATGAATTGCATGAAAGTTATTAAAGTTTTCATTCTTAAAATCTTTTGTTGAGCATGGACCCTTTACATTAAGTGATTTAATCAATTGGGGTTTTCCTGAGGGGTTTTGATAAGCACTAAATTAAATTGCATTGTTTTGAAATAAGTGCATCATGATTTTTAAATCTTTCTTTACTGTTGCTTGTTCCCTTCCTTGTTCACTCACCGTTTTCAACTTCATGTTTTCAAATCATGAAGTAGCTGGTAACTAGGTCGAAGTGTCTTCGTATATTCGACCCTTGGTAGGTGTCTCGGCATTCAGTAGCTGTACATTCATCCGAGTCTCTTCGCTGGAAGTCGAGTACTCTTTTGTTGTGTATAGACAGACCCAATGTAAATTATTAAGACATATGTTTAGACTACACATGTATATTAGTTGGTAATGCCATTATAAGTTGGCAATGAATAGCATTAACTGGATTCTAAATTATGAAATGTGACTTTAGTAATTTGATGGAATAATGAACAGGATAATATAGCTAGGCTTGCTTGGGCTTAGTGGGCTATGTCCATCGAGCCCTCGCGTCGGTCATGGCCCGAGATTTGGGTCGTGCACTAGGCTGTCTATGGCATGTGTGACTATAAATGGAGTTTTCTTGTCAATAGGTGGCTTTTGCTTTATGTTTCCTGATGCAAACATCAAATTATGATCCACTTTAATCAGAAAATGAAAAAAATCAATTTAAAGTCATTTATAAGATTATAAAACGATTCAAAGCGAGTAACAAGGCTTTCAAAGGCATAAGTAACTATAAATAGACTTTTCTAATCAATGGATGGCTTTTGCTTCAAGGTTTCCAATGTAAACATCAAATTCTGATTTGCTTTAACTAAAAATGAAAAAAAATTCAACTTAAAATCATTTAATGCGAGTAACAAAGCTTCTGAAGGAATGAATAACAATAAATGGACTTTTCTTGTCAATGGATGGCTTTCCATTCATGTTTCTTGTTGTAAACAACAAATTATGACATGTTTTAACCAAAAATGAAAAAAAAATTCAATTCAAAATTTTTCATAAGATTATAAAAACATTTAAACTTAATAACTAGGCTTTTGAAGGAATGAGTGACTATAGATCTACTTTTGTTGCTAATGGATGGCTTTCGCTTAACGCTTCCAGATGCAAACAAAAAATTATGATATAGTTTAATGAAAAATAAAAAAAATTAACTTAAAATCATTTATAAATTTATAAAACCACTTAAAAAGAGTAATAAGGCCTGAAAAGGAATGAGTGACTATAAATTGACTTTTCTGGTCAATAGATGGCTTTCACTTCATGTTTCCCACTACAAACACAAATGAAGACTTGTTTTTCACAAAAAATGAATGAAAAATTCAATTTAAAATCATTTATGAGATTATAAAATCATTTAAAGCGAATAAGTAGGCTTTCAAATGTATGAGTGACTATAAATGGACTTTCCTTGTCAATGGGTTTCTTTCGTGTCATGTTTCATGATGCAAACAACAAATTATGACATATTTTTACCAAAAATGAAAAAAAAATTCAATTTGAAATCATTTATAAGATCATAAAACCATTTAAAGCAAGTAACAAGGCTTTCGAAGGCATTAGTGACTACAAATGAACTTTTCTAGTTAATGGATGGCTTTCGTTTCATGGTTGCAATGTAAACAACAAATTATGATCTGTTTTAACGAAAAATGAAAACAACATTCAATCTAATATCATTTATAAGATTATAAAAGCATTTAAAGCGAGTAACATGGCTTTCAAAGGCATGAGTGACTATAAATGGACTTTTCTTGTTAACCGATCGCTTTCAGTTCACATTTCCTAACGGAAACATCCAACTATGATTCGTTTTAACAAGAAATGAAAGATATTTTGATTTAAAATCATTTATAAGATTATAAGATCATTTAAGATATTAACTAGGCTTTTGAAGGCATGTGTGACTTTTGCTTCACATTTTTCAATGCAAACATCAAATTATCATATGCTTTAATCAAAAGTGAAAAAAATCAATTTAAAGTTATTTATAGGATTAGAAAATCATTTAAAGCAAGTAACAAGGCTTTTGAAGGCATGAGTAACTATAAATAGAGTTTTCTTGTCAATGGATGGCTTTCGCTTCATGGTTCCCAATGCAAACATCAAATTGTGATCTATTTTAACTAAAAAGGATAAAAAATTCAACTTAAAATTATTTATCAGATTATAAAACCATTTAACGTGAGTAACAAGGCTTCTAAAGGAATGAATGACAATAAATGGACTTTTCTTATCAATGGATGGATTTCGATTCACGTTTCCCATTGCAAACAAAAAATTATGACATGTTTTAATTAAAAATGAAAAGAACTTGTATTCAAAATCATTTATAAAGTTATAAAACCACTTAAAGCGAGTAACAAGGCTTTTGAAAGTATGAGTCACTATAAATGGATTTGTCTTATCAATGGATAGCTTTTGCTTCGCATTTCCTTATGCAAACAATATATTATGATCTATTTGAAAAAAAATGAAAAAAAATTCAACTTAAAATCATTTCGAAGACTATAAAACCATTTAAAGTGAATAACTAGGCCTTCGACAACATAAGTGATTGTAAATGGACTTTCCTTATCAATAGGCGGCTTTCGCTTCATGTTTTTCACTGCAAATATCAAATCATGATCTGTTTGAACCAAAAATAAAAAAAAAATCAATTTAAAATCATTTGTAAGATTATAAAAGCATTTAAAGTGAGTAACAAGGCTTTCGAAGGCATGAGTGACTATAAATTGACTTTTTATGTCAAGGATGTCTTTCGCATCATGTTTCCTGATCCAAACAACCAATTATGATCTGTTTTAACCAAAAATGAAAAAAAAAATCAACTTTAAATCATTTATAAGACTATAAAACCACTTAAAGCAAATAATTAGGCTTTCAAAGATATGAGTGACTATAAATAGACTTTTCTTGTTAAGGGGTGGCTTTCGCTTCAAGTTTCCCAATGCAAACATCAAATTGTGATCTGTATTAACCAAAAATGAAAAAAAAATTCAACCTAAAATCATTTATAAGATTATAAAATTATTTAAAGCGAGAAACAAGACTTTCGAAGGGATGAGAGACTATAGATTGACTTTGGCTATCAATGGATGGCTTTTGCTTCACGTTTCCTAATCTAGACAAAAGTTATGATCTTTCTCAACCAAAAAAGAAAAAAAATCAATTTAAAATCATTTATAAGATTATAAAACCATTTAAAGCAAGTAACAAGGCTTTCAAAGGCATGAGTGACTATAGATTGACTTTTTTTATCAATGGATGGCTTTCGCTTCACATTTCCCCAATGCAAAAAAAAAATTATGATCTGTTTTAACCAAAATGAAAAAATATTTTGATTTAAAATCATTTATAAAGTTATAAAACTACTGAAAGCGAGTTACAAGGCTTTCGAAGGCAAGAGTGGCAAAAAATAGACTTTTTTTGTCAAGGGATGGCTTTCACTTAACATTTTCGAATCCAAGCAACAAATTATGATCGATTTGAACCAAAAATGAAAAAAATTTTAGCTTAAAATTATTTAAACCGAGTAACAAGGCTTTCAAAGGAATTAGTGAATATAAATGGACTTTTCCTGTTAAGGGATGGCTTTCGCTTCACGTTTCCCAATGCAAACAACAGACTATGATATATTTGAACCAAAAAAGAAAAAAAGTTAATTTAAAATCTTTTATGCTATTATAAAACCGTTTGAAGCAAGTAATAGGGCTTTCGAAGGCATGAGTGATTGTAGATGGACTTTTCTTACCAATGGATGACTTTCGCTTCACGTTTCCTAATGCGAACAACAAATTATGATCTTTTTTAATGAAAAATAAAAAAAATCAATTTAAATTCATTCATAAGATTATAAAATCATTTAAAATGAGTAAGAAGGCTTTCGTAGGAATGAGTAACTATAGATCGACTTTTGTTGTCAATAGATGGCTTTCACTTAATGTTTCTTGATGAAAACAAAAAATTATGATCTATTTTAATTAAAAATAAAAAAATTAATTTAAAACCATTTATAAAGTTATAAAACTAATTAAAGTGAGTAACAAGACCTTCGAAGGTTGAAGTGATTATAAATTAACTTTTCTTGTCAATGGATGGCTTTCACTTCGCGTTTACCAATGCAACAACATATTATAACCTGTTTTAACTAAAAATGAAAAACAATTCAATCTAAAATTATTTATAAGATTATAAAACCATTTAAAGCGAGTAACTAGGCTTTCGAAGGTATGAGTAACTATAGATGGACTTTTCTTATCAATGGATATCTTTTGCTTCACGTTTCCTGATGCAAACAATAAATTATAATATGTTTTAACCAAAAATGAGAAAGAATTCAATTAAAAATCATTCATAAGATTATAAAACCATTTAAAGCAAGTAACATGGCTTTCGAAAGCATGAGTGACTATAAATTGACTTTTCTTGTCAATGGATGGCATTCGCTTCACATTTTCTAATGCAAACAATAATTTCTATTCTGTTTTAACCAACAAAGAAGAAAATTCAATTGCAAATCATTTATAAGATTATAAAATGATTTAAAGCGTGCGAGAAGGCTTTCGAAGGCATGAGTGAATATAAATGGACTTTTCCTGTCAATGGATGGCATTCGCTTCACGTTTCTTGATGCAGACAACAAATTATGATCTGTTTTAACAAAAATGAAAAATAATTCAATTCAAAATCATTTATAAGATTTTAAAACCATTTGAAGCGAGTAAGAAGGCTTTTGAGAGCATGAATGACTACAGATGAACTTTTCTTGTCAATGAATGGCTTTCGCTTCTTGTTTCACAGTGCAAATAAGAAATTATGATCTGTTTGAACCAAAAATGAAAAACAAATTCAATTTAAAATCATTTGTAAAGTTATAAAACCACTTAAAGCAAGTAATAAGGCTTTCAAAGGCATAAGTGACTATAAATGGACTTTTTTTGTCAATGAATGGCTTTCGCTTCACATTTCCTAATGCAAACAACAAATTATGATTTGTTTTAAACAAAAGTGAATGAAAAATTAAACTTAAAATCATTTATAAGATTATAAAACCATTTAAAGCGAATAAGTAAGCTTTAGAAGGCATAAGTGACAATAAATGGACTTTTCTTATCTATAGATGGCTTTCGCTTCACAGTTTCCAATGCAAACATCAAATTATGACCTATTTTAACTAAAAATGAAAAAAAATTCAACTTAAAATCATTTATAAGAATATAAAACCATTTAAAGCAAGTAACAAGGCATTTGAAGGCATAGATGACTATAAATAAACTTTTAATGTCAATGGATGGCTTTCGCTTCGAGTTTCCCATTGCAAACAATAAATTATGACATGTTTTAACCAACGATGCAAAAAAATTTAGTTAAATCATTTATAAAGTTATAAAACTACTTAAAGTGAGTAACAAGACTTTCGAAGGCATGAGTGATTATAAATGGACTTTTCTTGTCAATGGATGGCGCTCGCTTCACGTTTCTCAATGCAAACAATAAATTATGATTTGTTTTAACAAAAAAATGAGAAAAATTCAATTTAAAATCATTTGTAAGATTATAAAACAATTTGTCACGACCCGAAACTCCCCATCGAGCCCGTGACAACCGCCACGAGGCCTCGACAGACATTCTTCACCCCGAATGCCTATCGAAACCCCGTAAGGCTTAGCATCAACTTTCGCATCTCCCCGGTGAGCAACAATTATAAAATCTCGCATTTAAAAAAATCATAAGTCATTTTCAAATAAGAACAATAAAATATTATTTTCTGGCTCATAGGGGCATTTTCGTAATTTTTCGTCAAAAATCTCAAAACTTGCTAAAAATGTAATAGGTAAGCAGAAAATATATATTTAATGATTTAAAAACAAAATAAGTATCTAAAACGTTCATTTGAAAGCAAATTGTTAACAACTAGTACTATTCAAAAATAATTAATAAAATATTCTATTTTCTCATAAAATAAATTTTTATAGAAATATTCGTAAATAATTTTTCGCACATGAAAGTAAAGTAAAAATTGTATGAATAGAAATACAGATAACCAAAATATAAGTTTTGATCTGCAATGACACGTGGGCTCCAATTGACCAAGAGGATGTAAGACTGTGAACTCTTACTTTCTATAATGCAGTTCCGAGCTTAGTTCTCGTCCTACTCGACTATCTACAAACTGTCCTGAGCCTGAAAAATGTATAGGAAGAAGGGGTGAGATTTTATAATCCCAGTGAGTAAACAGATACCATCTAAAGTATCTAAAGCCGAGTAAATGGAGACAATTAAAATAAGTCATCATACCGTAATTTCATTACCTTTCAGTTCATTTCAACCAAATAAAATCAATCCATATAAATCGAGTAATCAACTTGGCTTATGAATTTCTTAAAACTTTGGCTCGTGCCAAAACTCATACTCGGTGATACCTTGCGCAGGGCATC
>NC_030852.1:12107837-12124430 GCF_000208745.1 Theobroma cacao
AATTTAAAAGTGAATAATTAGGCTTTTGAAGGCATGCGTGATAATAAATGAACTTTTCTTTTTAATGGGTGGTTTTCCCTTCACATTTTCTGATGCGAACAACAAATTATGATATGCTTTAATCAAAAATAAAAAGCAATTCAATTTAGAATTGTTTAAAAGATTATCAAATCATTTAAAGCAAGTAACGAGGCCTTCAAAGGCATCAGTGACTATAAATGGACTTTGCTTTCCAATGGATGGCTGTCGCTACACTTTTCCTAAGTCAAATATCCAACTATGACCTATTTTAATAAGAAATGAAAGAAATTTTGATTTAAAAACATTTATAAGATTATAAAACCATTTAAAGTGAGTAACAAGGCCTTCGAAGGCATGAGTGACTATAAATGGACTTTTCCTGCCAATAGATGGCGTTCACTTCATGTTTCCCAATGCAAACAATAAATTATGATATCGTTTAGCCAAGAATGAAAAAAAAATCAATTTAATATCATTTATAAGATTATAAAACCATTTACAGCTAGTAACAAGGCTTTCGAAGAAATGAGTGACTATTAATGCACTTTTCTTGTCAATGGATGGCGTTTGCTTCGCGTTTCCCAATGCAAACAATAAATTATGATCTGTTTTAATAAAAAATTAAAAAAATTTAAATTTAAAATGATTTATAAGATTATATAACCATTTAAAGCGAGTAATAAAGCTTTCGAAGGCATGAGTGATTATGGATTAACTTTTTTTGTCAATGGATGGCTTTCCCTTCACGTTTTGTGATGCACACAACAAATTATGATCCTTTTTAATAGAAAATAAATGGAAATTCAACTTCAAATCATTTAGAACATTATACAACCATTTAAAGTGAATAACTAGGCTTTCGAAAGCTAGGCTTTCGAAGGCATGAGTGACTATAAATGGATTTTTCTTGTAACTGGGTGGCTTTCACTTCACGTTTCCTAATGTAGACATCAAATTATGATCTGTTTTAATCAAATGAAACAAAGTTCAATTTAAAATCATTTATAAAGTTATAAAACCACATAAATCGAGTAATAAAGCATTCAAAGGCATGAGTGACTATAAATGGACTATTCTTGTCAATAAATGGCGTTCGCTTTGCATTTCCTGATACAAACAATAAATTATGATATGTTTTAACCAAAAGTGAAAAAAATTCAATTTAAAATTATTTATAAAGTTATAAAATCATTTAAAGCAAGTAACAAGGCTTTCGAAGGTATTAGTGACTATAAATGAGTTTTTCTTGTCAATTGGTGGCTTTCGCTTTAGGTTTCTTGATGTAAACAACAAATTATGATCTGTTTGAACTAGAAGTGAAAAAAAATTCATTTCAAAATCATTTATAACATTATAAAACCACATAAAGCAAGTAACAAGGCTTTTGAAGGCATTAGTGACTATAAATGGACTTTTCTAGTCAATGGATGGCTTTTGCTTTACATTTCGTGATGCAAACATCGAATTATCATCTTTTTTAACCAAAAATGAGAAAAATTCAATTTAAAATCATTTATAAAGTTATAAAGTCATATAAAGCTAGTAACAAGGCTTTTAAAGGTATAAGTGACTATAAATGGACTTTTCTTCTCAATGGATGGCTTTTGCTTCACGTTTCCCAATGCAAACATGAAATTATGATATGCTTTAACAAAAAATGAGAAAAATTTAATTTTTAAATCATTTAAAGTGAGTAACAATGCTTTCGAAGGCATGAGTGACTATAAATGGACTTTTCTTGTCAGTGGATGGCTTTTGTAATGACCTGTTCCTTGGTTGCTACCGACGTTTGAGTCTTGAGGGAGAACTCGCCAAGTCTTGAACAAGCCTTATTAGAACTCTTGTTAATACATTATATTCATTCCACTTATTTACGTAATCACTTCGAACTGTATAACTCTTTGTAATATGATTTGAACAAAAGTTGTTATAAATCGACTTAACCTTTATTCCACGTAATTATAAAATACATCAAGGTTTATAATCTTCAAATGTACATTCGTATTAACACTAATGTCTTTCTTCGTAACAAAATACATTATGACGACTTGACCTTGAGTAGCGGAGCTATTCGAAATAAAGTGCTATGAGATGCCTTTACCTATCTGCAGTAGACAACAAGTGCCGATGAATGCACGCTAGGCCGATCACTTATCTACAAAAGAGGGGATAAGGGGGTGAGTCTCACAGACTCAGTGATCATCGACTCCATGAGTAGGGCGTAGATGGGAAACAAGCTTAGAGCAGATAATTTGAAAGATAAAATTAGAGTGTAAAATGATAACCTTATCAAACCAAATAACAAGTAAGGTATTTGTGCCTTGTAAAAATAATGCCATAAAAAAAAATCATAGTGTAATACTTTCCTTGGCAAACAATGCCGAAATCAAAGCATAGAAAAATAAAATTTTTGTCTTCGAAATCATATATTTCCTTCAAAATATGAATAGTCATATAAAACATGCACGCTCCCAAAGCGTGTGGCATGTAAAAATAATCATGTACATCCACATACATCAACTCATGATCAACATACAAAGCACTAAAAGCTATCAATTAAATAGGGGAGCTGCAAAAAATAAATATCTCTCCACCATGCAAAAGAGTACGAGTCTAAAAACTCTCAACGCTCTCAAGTAGGTAATGATAAATAATCAACCCGTGGACCCTCTTCCACATAATAACAATCCGAGAGGCCCCCCTCCACCGGATTCCCACAGCTATGGCAGTCTCGAAGACGTTGGCCGACATAGGAGAAATCATGTGGTCGCAACCACGTATATCAACTCGTGGCCTTGCCACGTATAACAACCCGTGGCCTTGCCATGTATAATCACAGACCATGGCTTAGCCACGTTTAACAACTTGTTGGCGACCTAAGGGTTCTCTAGCTAGAGCTCACTTGTGCACAAGGGTCACACTATTTCGATGTGACATCCGACCTACTCTCGATGCTTTTGGTTTGTCAAAACCATTTTCAAAACCAAATCAAGGTTTTCGAGAGCGTTTCTTAAATTATTTGAAAATAAGGTTCGGTAACCTTTCAAAATTGCCTTTCATATTAAAACGCATGGTGTAAACTTTTCATAAAGTTCAGACTAAAATCGGCTCACAAGAAATCAAATTTAAGCCATTTATCAAGTGCAAACATCTATGCACAGTTCACAAAGATTCAAGGCACGATTTTGATGCAAAACATTGCAAAAGGGCTTGTTTCTCGATTTCTAAAACACTTTACATATATGTATATATCCATAGTATATGAAATCAACTTCCAAATCAATTGGATAATTATATATATATATATACTTTGATATAGTAAGAATCTTTTAAAATTGACAACCCTTACTCACCTCTCTTGGCGGGATATTACTTTAGCAATTTAAACTCCTTGCGTTCTTAATTGATCAATATCACTTTTCGTTTAACTATTATCCTTCTTGATTTACACGCACGACAACTATCCTTTACTTGTCAATTTCCTAGCAGCAATTAAATTCAAAATACTTAGCAACTTTACAATTTATTCTATGCCACACTTGCTACCCACACTTAGCTTTATGTTTTTATATCCCATTCCATCATCATTTTAATAACTCAAATCATGCTAAAATCACCATTCTTTCTCAATTAACCTTTGCATACTCATATGCATATTGACATATTTTTACTAAAGGAATCCATATCTTTTACATGCATAATTCTCTGTACTACATGTGCTAGCAACTTATTTATAACATTAAGTGCCCATTTCAACCTTTCCAAGCAACATTCATCATAGTCCATTTTATATTTTCATAGCATTAAACCACATTAATGGCAGCAACAATCATTCCAATCTTACTCAATTATTTCCAAGCTTACATGCATAATTTGTCTATCTAACTTTTAATGCTTTATTTCTCAATCCTTCATCCACATTATTCATCCTTATTTCTTTCAAATAACATAGCAAGCAACCTTAACATTTCTAACTAGCTCATGCATTTTTAAATCTTTTCAACAATCATCATTCCTCACAATGTGTCTTTCAAGTTTTCAATCAACACAACAATAGTCATTTTCTCAAAATCTTCAAACTACACTTAAAGCATTACTCATCTTTACCTTTGAGGTTTCTTGAGCCTCACATGCACTCCAATATTTTTCCAAGTTTCAATCACCAAGCTACCAACATTATTCACAAATTATTTTCTTAACAATTTTAACAACCGTAGGCCTTAAAACACAATACCATGCTTACCTTTTCTCTTTCACTTTGAATCCATCATGCATCCAAGAGTTTGATGGCTTGCATGTCACTAAATCCTCTCCAATCAAGCTTTTCTTTGCTACCATAATACATTTTTTATGTTTACCAACCGATTATCAAAACATAATCAAACCAAAACCACAATGCTTACCCTTGTTTCTCTTGAACCAAGCTTTCCTCTTTCCTTAAGTTCCACAGTTCTTTCTCTTGAACCAAGCTTTCCTCTTTCCTTAAGTTCCACAGTTCTTCTCTTGCATGTTGAAGATTCCTTTTTGGGTGATGAAATGTTAAACTCAATGATGAAGAGCAAGGAACCCATGGTTTCCTTGAATCCTCACAACCCGAGCCTTCCCCACTTTCCTCGCTTTTCTTTCTCTTTTCTTCCTCTCGAGTGGAACTCTTCAAAAACACTTTCTTCTTTCTTTTCCTCTCTCAATGGCTGGTTCTCTCAAGCGTCATCAAGGCCAATTCACATTTCTTTTACTCCTTGAAACTTGGTTTTTATATGGCCACCCATTTAACCAATCAAATTGCATGCACACATTTGCCTTTTATTTTCATTTGGCCATTTTGCCAACCAATAGGTTTCATGCATCCTATTTCCTTTCTTCCACATTGGTTAGAAATCCACCTTTACTATCCATATCCATTCTTTGATTCATTTCCACTTAATCCCACCTTATTTGTGCCCAATGGTCTTTCATGCAACTTTCCCACCTTAATTTCCATTTGGCCTCCTGCTTGGCCAATGACATTACATGCAACTATATTTTTTCTTCTTTTAGTCTAATTGTCACCAAATGTCCATCATGCATAAATCTTCCATACATTCTTTTAACTTAAAAAATCCACATGCATGTGTTATCTTATTCATTTTGTCATATGCCTTTTTGTTTGTCACATGGTGGGGGTATTTGTTACATGCATATCTTTGTCATATCCCCACTACAAGTATATCCTAGCATGCATATCTTGGCATGTAATAGTATTTGTTGCATGCATATTCCATCCTCCCACATACTCTAATTTTCCTTGGTTAGTTAATTTCTATTTAACTTCAAATGTTGAAATTGAACATAAGACCTCAAATTTTTCCTTACCATTTGACCCCCTAAACTTTTCATCCTTTACAATTTGGTCCTTCAAACATTTCTTTAATTTCAATTTCCTTTTATTTTTCTTCCTTTACACTTGTACACATAAAATATCATATTCATACTTCACCAAGGTGTCACCATAATATTTAAATATATACTTACCCTCTCTTGCTTTATTTAATAAAGGCACGCGAGCCTTACTAACGTCGTTTTTCTTCAAAATTCTTTCTTACTTCTACTTCCCCACTTAGATTAGTTATATAGTCCTCTTTCATGACTAATTTCAACAATAGGTAAAACATTAATATTTTAATATGATATTAATAAAATATTATTTTACTCCAAAATTGTTCGCTTGTCTCCTCGAGTCCCAAAGTGTCTCACTCTATCCTTGTTCACTTCCAAATCACCTTTTAACTATTTAATTCATCCTCGATAAAAATATTATTACTTAATTATTATTTTCTTGCGTGTGAAATATTTTATTTCAAAATATTCTTTTCACTCGTCACCACTTTTTGGCACTTAAATTTACGTCAATTGGCCCTTCATCTTGTCGATAAGGTCTTATTGACTCCTATATGAGGGTACAGGGTGTTACATCTTTTGCTTCATGTTTCCCGATGCAAAAAAGAATTTATGTTCTGTTTTAACCAAGGAATAAAGAAAATTTAACTTAAAATCATTTATAAAACCATAAAACCATTTTAAGTGAGTAATAAGGCTTTTCGTAGGCATGAGTGACTATAAATGAACTTTTCTTGTCAATAAGTAGCTTTCGCTTTACATTTCTTGATGTAAACATCAAATTATGATATGTTTTCACCAAAATGGGAAAAAGTTTAATTTAAAATTATTTATAAACTTAAAAAATCACCTTATGCGAGTAACAAGGCTTTTGAAGGCATAAGTGACTATAAATGTACTTTTCTTTTCAATGGATAGCTTTCGCTTTACATTTCCCAATGCAAACATCGAACTATGATATGTTTTAACCAAAAATGAAAAAAAATTCAACTTAAAATTAGTAATAAGACTATGAAACAATTTTAAGCAAGTAACATGGCTTTCAAAGGCATTAGTAACTATGGATGAAATTTTCTTGTCAATAGATAGCTTTCGCTTCATTTTACCAATGTAAACAACAAATTATGATCTCTTTGAACCAAAAATGAAAAAAGGTTTAATTAAAAATCATTTATAAAGTTATAAAACCACTTAAAGCGTGTAATAAGGCTTTCGAAGGCATGAGCAATATAAATGGACTTTTCTTGTCAATGGATGGCTTTCGCTTCACATTTCTCGATGCAAATAATAAATTATGATATGTTTCAACCAAAAATGAAAAACAATTCAATTAAAATCATTACAATATTATAAAACCATTTAAAGCAAGTAACAGGGATTTCAAAGGCATGGTTGATTATGGATGGACTTTTCTTGTCAATGGATGGCTTTCACTACACGTTTCCTAATGCACCAACAAATTCTGATCCCTTTTAACCAACAATGAAAGAAAATTCAACTTAAAATCATTTATAACACTATAAAACTATTTAAAAGCAAATAACTAGGATTTCAAAGGCTAGGCTTTCCAATGTATAAATGACTATAAATGGACTTTTCTTGTAATTATGTGCCTCTCGCTTCACGTTTCTCAATGCAGACATCAAATTATGATTTAATTTAACCAAAACTAAAATAAAATTGAATTTAAAGTTATTTATAAAGTTATAAAACTGCTTAAAGCGAGTAATAAGGCTTATGAAGACATGAGTGACTATAAGTGAACTTTTCTTGTCAATGGATGATATTCGCTTCACGTTTGCTAATGCAAACAATATATTATGATCTGTTTTAACCAAAAGTGAAAAACATTAAATTTAAAATCATTTATAAAGATATAAAATCACTTAAAGTGAGTAACAAGGCTTTCAAAGGCATTAGTGACTACAAACGGACTTTTTTTGTCAATGGATGAGTCTAGCTTCACGTTTCCTGATGCAACATCAAATTATAATCTGTTTTAACCAAAAGGAAAAAAAATTCAATTTCAAATCATTTATAACGTTATAAAACCACATAAAGCTAGCAACAAAGCTTTTGAGGCGTTAGTGACTATAAATAGACTTTTCATGTCAATGGATGGCTTTTGCTTTACGTTTCCTAATGCAAACATCAAATTATCTTCTGTTTTAACCAAAAATGAGAAAAATTCAATTTAAAAATCATTTAGAAGATTATAAAATCATTTAAAGCAAGCAACAAGGCTTTCAAAGGCATCAGTGACTATAAATGGACTTTTCTTGTCAATGGATGGCTTTCGCTTCATGTTTCCCAATGCCAACAACAAATTATATTTTGTTCTAACCAAAATTAAAAAAAATTCAATTTCAAAATTATTTATAAGATTATAAAACCATTTAAAGGAGTAACAAAGCTTTTGAAGGCATGAGTGACTATAAATGGATATTTTTTGTCGATGGATGGCTTTTGCATCACGTTTCCTAATGCAAACATTAAATTATGATGTGTTTTAACAAAAAGTGGATAGAAATTCAATGTAAAATCATTTATAAAGTTTTACAACCACATAAAGCTTGTAATAAGACTTCCAAAGGCATGAGTGACTATAAATGGACTTTTGTTGTCAATGGATGGCTTTTGCTTTACATTTCCAAATGCAAACTTCAAATTATGATCTTTATAACAGAAAGAGAGAAAAATTCAAATTTAAAATCATTTGTAAGATTATAAAATCATTTAAAGTCAGTAACAATGCTTTCTTAAGGCATGAGTCATTAAAAATAGACTTTTCTTATCAATTGATGGCTTTCGTTTCATGTTTTCCAATGCAAATAAGAAATTATGTTTGGTTTTAACCAAAAATGAAAAATATTCAATTTAAAATTATTTAGAAGATTATAAACCATTTAAAGGAGTACAAAGCTTTCAAAGGCATAAGTGACTATAAATGGATTTTTATTGCCAATAGATGGCTTTCGCTTCTCGTTTCTCGATGCAAATAGGAAATTGTGATCTATTTTATCCAAAATTTAAAAACAAATTCAATTGAAAATCATTTCTAGAATTATAAAACTATTTAAAGCGAGTAATAAAGCTTTTGAATGCATAAGTGACTATAAATGGACTTTTTTTATGAATGAATTGTTGTCACTTCATGTTTCCCAATTCAAACAACAAATTATGATATGTTTAAATCAAAAATGAAAGAAAATTCAACTTCAAATCATTTATAAAACCATAAAACCATTTAAAGTGAGTAACAAGGCTTTCGATGGCATGAGTGATTATAAATGGACTTTTCTTGTAAATGGATGGCTTTTGCTTCATGTTTCCCAATGCACACAACAAATTATGATCCTTTTTAACCAAAAATGAAAGAAAATTCAACTAAAAATAATTTATAACACTATAAAACTATTTAAAGCAAATAACTGGGTTTTTGAAGGCATGAGTGACTATAATTGGACTTTTCTTGTAATTGGGTGGCTTTCGCTTCATGTTTCCGAATGTAGACATCAAATTATGATCTATTTTATCCAAAAGTGAACAAAATTCAATTCAAAATTGTTTATAAAGTTATAAAACCACTTAAAGAGAGTAACAAGGCTTTCGAATGCATGAGTGACTATAAAAGGATGTTTCTTTTTAATGGATGGCGTTCGCTTCACATTTCCTGATACAAACAATAAATCATGATTTGTTTTAACCAAAATTGAAAAGAAAAATCAATCTAAAGTCCTTTATATAGTTATAAAAACACTTAAAGTGAGCATTAAGGCTTTCGAAGGCATTGGTGACTATAAATGGACTTTCCTTGTCAATGGATGGCTTTTGCTTCATGTTTCCCAATGCAAACATCAAATTATAATATGTTTTAACCATAAGTTAAAAAAATTCAATTTAAAATCATTTATAATGTTATAAAACCACATAAAGCTAGTAACAAGGCTTTTGAAGGCATGAATGACTATAAATGAACTTTTCTTGTCAATAGATGGCTTTTGCTTCATATTTCCTAATGCAGACATCAAATTATGATATGTTTTAATGAAAAATGAGAAAAATTCAAATTTAAAATCATTTATAAGATTATAAAATCATTTAAAGCTAGTAACAATGCTTTCGAAGGCGTGAGTAACTATAATTGGACTTTTCTTGTCAATGGATGGCTTTCGCTTCATGTTTCCCAATGTAAACAATAAATTATGTTCAATTTTATCCAAAATTGAAAAAAAATTCAATTTAACATTATTTGTAAGATTATAAAACCATGTAAAGGAGTAACAAAGTTTTCGAAGGTATGAGTGACTATAAATGGACTTTTCCTGTCAATTGATGGCTTTCGATTCACATTTCCCAATGCAAATTTTAAATTATGATATGTTTTAATTAGAAGTGAAAACAAATTCAATCTAAAATCACTTATCAAGTTATAAAACCACATAAAGCTAGTAACAAGGCTTTCAAAGGCATAAGTCAATATAAATGGACCTTTCTTGTCAATGGATGGCTTTCACTTCAAGTTTCTTGATACCAACAACAAATTATGGTCTGTTTTAACGAAAATTGAAAAAAAACTCAATTTAAAATTATTTATAAGATTATAAAACCATTTAAATGTGTAACAAAGCTATCAAAGGTATGAGTGACTATAAATGGACTTTTCCTGTCAATGGATGGCTTTTGCTTCATGTTACTTAATGTAAACATCAAATTATGATATGCTTTAACTAGAAGTGAAAAACAAATTCAATTTATAATCATTTATAAAGTTATAAAATCACATAAAGCTAGTAACAAGGCTTTTGAAGGCGTGAGTGACTATAAATTGACTTTTCTTGTCAATGTATGTCTTTTGCTTCACATTTTTTGATGGAAACATCAATTTATGTTCTAATTTAACCAAAAAATGAGAAAAATTCAATTTTAAAATCATCTATAAGATTATATAATCATTTAATGAGAGTAACAATGCTTTTGAAGGCATGAGTAACTATAAATGGATTTTTCTTGTCAATAGATGGCTTTCGCTTCATGTTTCCTGATGCAAACAAGAAACTATGTTTTGTTTGAACCAAAAATAAAAAAAATTCAACTTATAATTTTTTGTAAGATTATAAACTATTTAAAAGAGAAGTCCATTTACACTCACTCATGCCTTTGAAAGTCTTATTACTTGTTTTAAATGATTTTATAATCTTATAAATGATTCTAAATCAAAATCTTTTTCACTTTTATTAAAATCTATTAGAATTACATGTTTGTGTAACACCCTTTATTTTTGATATGGCTTATACGTGATGTTGGCCAAGTGATTTGAGGAGTTATTTAAGTTTTAATGAAAATGAATATGTCTATGGGGTAAATGATTATGAATGTGGGTGTAAATTAAGATATTTAATGAAATTGTGCAGATGTTTGGCCATTTGACATCGAAGTATGCCATTAAGGTAAATATTGACGAAAATGATGAATTAATCCTATAGATTGAGGATTTGATTTAATTTGATGCATGTTTGAGGATATATATATGAGGATTTTGAATTATATGACTTATTTGAGGTATGAGATTAACAAGAAATGGAATTGAGATGTTAAGTAGGATTTTTGAGAGTTTGGAAGACTTAAAATTACCTACAGGGGAAAATGTATTGATACATTATTGGTAGGAAGAACAATGTCACGACCCGGAACCTCTTTCGGGCCCATGACAACCGCCGTGACGTCCCGATTGACACTCATTACCCGGAATGCCAACCGAAACCCCGCAAGGCTTATATATAAGTTTTTTTCCTTTCCTGTGAGCAATCGTTGTTAAACATTCCATTTAAAACAATTACCGGTCGTTTTCGGCTCAAATAAATCCAAAGAAATTTTTTTTAAAAGGATTTATAGACAAATATCACTATTCAAAATATTGATTAAAATATAGCATTTTTATATAAAACAATATTTATAGACACACGTGTAAGAAATCTTTTGTAATGTGTAAGTAAAATAAATTCATACATACAAAAAATTTACTAAGTTATAATGCACAATAATAGTTACAATGACAAGTAGCCCAAAATACACCCAGTGTTGGTGCTAGAAACCTACTGTCTGTGTGGTAGAGATGTCAACTGGAATTCTCGACAAAATAGGGTATCTACAAGCTACCACAGACCTGAAATGTTTGGAAAGAAGGTGGGTGAGATTTTTGCAATCCCAATGAGTAAACAGACATTATCATAAATATCTAAAGGCGAGTAAAATGGAGGCAAGTTTAAACAACAAAGTACGAACCATTTCATAATGTTTTCAATTTAATTCTTAAACCATAAAATATTTGTAATTTACCAAAACAGTTGTTAAGGCTTATGTCTTTTATTAAAAACAAGGCTCAAGCCAAAACTAATCCTCGGGGATACCTTGGCCGAGGCATCTAACCGAGTCTGCCAAGGTTGTTATAACATTTACATGTGAAACACATTTTTATTTTTAAAACAAGCCGTTCCATGGCGTTGGTCGAGTTACACATTCACGTGGGGCTTTGACGTGAAGTGAGCTCTAATACTACCCCAAGAGTTACCCTCCTCGCCTCTACAATTGGAGTAACTATATAACCAGGTTTACCATTTCCCTCTAATAGGCAGTCCACAGAAACCCGTCATTGCAATGAGTAACCCACCAATTTTAATAAAAATTCGACAGTATAACGTGGCTTTTATTTATTTATCCAGTCTGCATAGTAAAAACAACTTACATAAATTTCCTAATACACTTACAAAATATAGCCACATATACTCATATCTCATAAGCCATTCATAGGAAAATATATAATTTTCAAGACAGTTAACAGCCTCTAATTACTCAATTTCATAATCAACCCAATATATCTTTATTTGTCACATTTATTTGTAAAACATCAAAAATCCCGTTTTAATCTCGTTTTCATTTCATAAAATACATAAAGAGCATTTAAAAATAAACTCTAGATAATTTACAATAATAATAAGTTTACTCACCGTTTGTACAAACTAAAAGCTTTCTAGGTGCCCCGATAACTACTCGTCGGGTACGATTTCCTTGCCTTTACCGGAAGGCTCTCCTCCTAGACACATTGCAAAAATTTACTCAATTCATCACATTAATGCTAAATCACTATATATTTGACTTAAATCCTATACTAATGCATGGTATGAAATGCAATAGCCAAAAATGGCTTAAACGCGGTATTAACCTATTTTTGGCACTTTACCCGATAAATTGCTAACGCGCTCCATTTTAGCTCTAAATTGTCCCATTCTCTCTCCAACATTTCTAACCATTAATTATCAGCCAATATTCCTCTAAAATCACCAAAATCAGCTCACTCTCTTCCTTGGAAAATTCGGCCAAAAATGGGACATTAACTCGGTTAATTTTCTACTTTGTTTTTCTATCACATTTAACCATTTTTCATCATTTTCTCTTCATTTCTCTTAGAATAAAAATCAGATCATCATCATTGTACCTCATTGCAGATTCGGCCAAGGGTGGGTATTGTGAAAATTTAATGCTTTCTTGCCCAATTTAATTTCTAAACACATTTAACTAACTAAAACTATCAATTTAACTAAAAATCAAAACCTAAAAATTTCAATTTCTCTCCCCTAGAATTTCGTCCAGCCCTTGATATCACTTTTTGATCTCTCTCCTCAAGCATGCTAAATGGAAATAAAGGCATAGGAAAGGTAGAAATCAAGCTAAAGTCGAAAAATCTTACCGTTAGACGCGTAAACGGGCGAAAAACGCGAATTCCCCTTTGAATTTTTCTAGTTTCCCTTTGTTTTCTTTCTTTTCTTCTTTTCCTCTCTATTTCCTCTCTTGTTCTTCCTTATGGCTGGCCATCACTTAAAATGGGGTTTAAATGGGCTGACTTTTCATTAAAATAATATTAAATCAGTAAAAAGTGCCATGTGTCACTTTCCCATTGGCCCATTTTTAAAATTTCATCCATTTGTTTCCAAATTTTCACCATACACTTGTCCCACATATCCATAGCTTAGATAAAATTCTCAGACTTATCCAAAGTCTTGGTGGAGTAATTTTTGAAATTTACACTTTTGCTTCGTATAAGTCAAAAATTACATTTTTGCCCCAAAAACTGAAAAATTGCCCATAGACATATTTTTCATCCCTTATACTCATACCATTCTCCAATTTGTCAAATGTGATCTAAATTCTCTCAAAATCTCAAATTTTGTCCACAGGTGAAAAATTACGATTTTGCCCCTAAACATCAAAATTTTCAATTTTTTCCCAAATGAACCCTCGAACTCCGAACAATCATTTTTAGTCATTCCTTGACTATAAAATGTTAAATTTCATCTTACGATTTCTATTTGAACTAGTTCGAGGTTAAATCAATTCAAGTGTACCGTTAGGTACAATACCGGGTTCTGTCTATTCTTAGGGACTTTCCTAGCATAATAACATGCTACTCAGTGCATGTATGTTATGACATGTATTTATAGGGTCGGGTTTTACAAATAATATGAGGTGTTTCAGGGGAATTCTATCGATACATTTAAGGATGTATTGATAGATTTGGCAAAGGTAAAACATGTATCAATACATGGCCTCAACGTATCGATACATTTGAACTAGAGAGCACTCGTAACCATTTTGCCTGAAATGTATCGATACATTACCTCAATGTATTGATACATTTATTCGAAATTAAGGTAGATGTATCGATAAATTGCCAAATGTATCGTTACATTAGAGAGAAAAGGCAAAACTAAAAAGGAGTTTTGGGCCATTCCACCCTATTTCTTTCTCTCATTCTCTCTCTACCCTCTTCAAACCCTAAGCCCCTAAATGCCATTTGCAGCCCATTTGAGCTAGATCCAAGCTTGGGAAATGATCCAGAGGTAAGATTACGCATTTTTACTGATTGATTTTCAATTTAATTTGTTAGTAACCTCAGATCTAAATATTTTCAAATTTGGCCAAACTTTCTCCCCTTGAGTTTATTAGAGACTTGGAGCCTAGATTTGGGCAACCCAACTTCTAAGGTAAAGATTTAGCTCATTTGTTGGAAGATTGAGCATATATATATATATATTAAATTGGGTTATTTTTGAAAAGTTAGGATATTTTTTAAAGTTAAGAAATAATTATGATTTTGACCTTTTAATGTGTCCAAGGGGAGAGTTGAGCTATTTTACTCACAAGTGAGTTGAATGACGGTTGGAGGCTAAGAATTAGAGCTTGGCTAAGGAAGCACCTTCAATTATCAATGTGAGTGGGATTTAAGTTAAATACACGTAATGCGAAATGTACAATAGGTGCGCTGCCATGGTACTAAGATAAAAGATGCATGCCTAAACGAATGAACCTAGGCTAGAAAACTATATATGTGTGTATAAGGTATGCCTAGATAAGGATGCCTAGGCTAGAGAATTAATGTGTATGTATATATCTATATGTATGTATATGTATGTTTGCCTAGAGGTATGTGCCTAGGCTAGTGAACAATTATGATTGTGTGCCTAGATGAGGATGCCTAGGCTAATTTGTTACTTGGAATAGGGAACTTGTGATTGTGTGATTTGTGGTAAGCCTCATGGGGGTATTGTGTTGGAACCCATGGTATGTAGGACCTAGGGCAAAAGGCTTATCATGGAGTGATACAAATTATGAATTAAGGTGTCACGACCCGAAACCCCCATCGGGCCCGTGATAATCGCTGCGACATCCCGATAGGCACTCAATACCCCGAATGTCGATCGAAACCTTGCAAGGCTTAGCATCAGCTTTCGCATCTCCCCAGTGAGTGACAGTTATTAAATCTTGCATTTCAAGCAATCATAAGTCGTTTCCAAATCAAAACAATAAAATATTATTTTCTGGCTCACCAGGGCATTTTCGTCATTTTTCTTCGATAATATCGAAACTCGACAAAAACATGGTGTAAAAGCTAAATATGTTCATACATATTTTAAATCAGATAACGAAAGTATAAAATTATTTTTACAATGACACGTGGGCCCCCAACTAACCAATAAGATGCGAGTCTGTAAACCTATAATTTTGACAATGCAAGGCTAACTGAAGTCCTTGATGCAATCGGCTATCTACCAGCTATCCCGAACCTGAAATGTGTGGAATTGAGGGTGGTGAGATTATAAAATTCCAGTGAGTAAACAGACACCATCTAAACTATCTAAAGGTGAGTAAATGGATACAATTAAAAATAATTAACTTCAGCAAATTTTTCACATCACGAATATTCATTTCAACCAAATAATCAATATGGCTCATGAATTACTCAAAACTTGGCTCATGCCAAATCCTGTACTCGGGGACACCTGGACCAGGGGTATCCAACCGAGCTCGTCAAGGCTGTTAAAAATTCATATTTCCCATAAATCATATTTTTATTTTGAAACATAGCCGTTCCTTAGCGATGGCTGAGTCTCACTCTCACGCGGTGGTCCACGCGAAGTGCACTCAAAAAGCCCACCTCAGGAGATACCCTACGCGCCTCTACAACCGAGGTGAGAATATAAAGGAGTTTACCGTGCCCCTCTAATAGGCTGGCCCATGGAACCCCCCACCACTGCAGTAGCTAATCTTTTATCTACCACCTGATTTATAAAATCTTTTTTTTTCTGCATGACATGGCAATTTATCGCAACCTAGCCTCTCAAGGCTGAATACATAGTACAAATAATTCTAACACCAAAATCAGTTTAGCCATTCATGCTCATTTATTGTCATAAGCCATTCAATTTAAAACCATAAATTTATAACACAAGCAGGCAGTCTCTAATTACTCTATTTTCAAAACCAGTATTTGATTTTTCAGAAAATTTATAAAATCATTTTATAAAATCACAATTTCTCTTAAAACATAGCAAATTACCATTTAAATCCATTTTCCATAAAATCACACATTTGTATAAAACTACTATAGATAATTAAGACGATAATAAGTTTACTCACAGTTTCTGAAAACTAAATTTGGGTACTCCAACTATTACTCATTGGGTGCGATTTCTTTGCCCTTGCCAGAGGATTCGCCACCTTGACAAATTGCACAATTAAGAGGTTTAATACTTTGGTACTAAACCAAAATAAACTAATTTATACTACTAATGCATGATATGAAGTGCAAAATGTCTAAATTTTGCCTAAACGCGATGTTAGCCTATTTCGGTCTTTTAC
>NC_030852.1:12124946-12127197 GCF_000208745.1 Theobroma cacao
GGCAGCCATGAATTCACCATGAAAACATGAAATCTAACCATGTAAAATAAGGAGAAAAGCATGGGAAAGGTAGATCACAAGTCAAAATCAAGAAATTTTACCTTTGATTGCTTGATTCCTTGAAATCCACCAATTTTCCTTTAATTTTCCCACCTAGGTTTCTTGTTTTTTCCTTTTCTCCTTTTGTTCTTCCTTTTTCTTTGTTTGGCTGGCCATATGAAAGAGAATTGGCTGATTTTATGTTTATTTTAAAGTTAAATAATTAATAAATATAAACTTGACACATGTCACCTCATTATTGGTCCATATGTCATTTCTTAACTATTAAGCTTTCTCTCTCCACCACACACTATTCAAGGGTCAAAAATGATGATGGGTGAAGACCTTGTGCTGGAAAAATACTCTGAGGGTGCAAAATTACCGTTTTGCCCTCGGGGTGGCAAAATTACATTTTTGCCCCAAAAACTGAAAAATTGCCCATAGACATATTTTTCATCCCTTTTACTCATACCATTCTCCAATTTGTCAAATGTGATCTAAATTCTCTCAAAATCTCAAATTTTGTCTGCGGGTGAAAAAATTACGATTTTGCCCCTACACTCCAAAAATCACAGGAATTAAACTTTTTCACTACCAAACCCTCAAATTATACTCCAATACTCAAATCATACTTCAATAAGTTAAATGGGGCCAAAAAAAATCTTTTCTCAAAATTCTCATTTTGTCCTCAAGTGGCAAATGACCATTTTGCCCCTAGATAGTGAAAATTTCGGTTTGACTCTAAATTGATCCTCGAACTCCGAATTACCAATTTGAGCCATCCCTAAACTATGAAACTCTTAATTTCACCTCAAAATTCCTATTTGAACTAGTTTGAGGCTTAATCGACTTAATGGTACCATTAGGGGCAATATCGTATTTTAACGATTCCTCGAACTTCCTAAACATGCAAACATTCTATTGAGCATGTAAATGACGTCGTGATTATTTTATAGAATAGGGTTTGACATAAGGATTGTGCCAAATTGTGATGAATGGATTGCCCAATTAGGTGTATGGGCATGATGTGTATTTGGGTTAATGGCACATCAATTGAGTGATACTGAATATCTGGGCTCGAAAGGCCATGATTGCTTATAGACATCATCTATGTGTGAATGCCCATGCATTTGTGGTTGACTTGAGGATAAGTATATGGTTGTTAAGCCACGATTGATTTGATTGAATATGATGAATGCCCATGTGTGGTTAAAGGCATGAGGGCCTATAGATCTATTATGTATCATTTAATGATGCCTTAGAGATTTGAAAGCACTTAGAATTATACTAAGCTTGGAGATGAACAAAGCTCGATGAATTTGAATGAGATTTGATGTGGACCAAAGGAATGTTACGATCACAATGGCCTGATTTGTGGATATGTGTTCCGTCCGAGGGATGAATTCCAAACATTGATATAACGTGAGGTTGAGTGGAGTCCCATGCCCTGTGACCTGTGTGCCTACAGCAATGGTGGTAATTATGGGCGGTGGCACTAATCCCATCTGTGATTCTCGCCCGTAGTGCTTTGATGCCATCAATTGAGATGACTCCGGGTGATGCCAAAGTCAGGAGTTTACTCTGATAGATGATCTAATTCTCCACTAGCTGCTCCGGCACTGTGTGTGATCTGTTCTCCGCCTGTTGCCTTAACACCCCAATGATCTGTTTCTCAACCAGCGGTTTTGCCTTAAGTGTGATCTAATTCTCCTTCAGTTGGCCACCGTGCGTGATCTAACTGTGTCCAGGGTAGGACCACTCATTCGATTTCCTTCGACTATGATAACATGAATCGAACATGGCATGATTTGATTTGAGTATGAAATTATGGTGATTGACTATGAATGATATATGATGGAATGCTTCAGAATAAGCAATGGTTTGTAAATGAAATTTGAGGTTTTTCTCTGTAACTAAGGTGTGCCTAAGAAGCTTAGTTTGATGGTGATAGCTTAAAGGATGAGCCTTGAATTGATAAATGTAATTTGTGATATGTTGTGGACATAGAACTTGTGAATTGTGGATATAATATGCCATTGATATGTGATCCAGCAAGGTTTAATATGATGAGTTGTGCATGTTGTATATAAAGATGATCCTTGCATCTTTTGAATTGGAGATGTTTGGATATGAATATATTATGGCTAGATAGGCTTAGATATAATATATATATATATATATATATATATATATATATATATAGTAGTAGTTA
>NC_030852.1:12127241-12134197 GCF_000208745.1 Theobroma cacao
TATATATATATATATATATATATATATATATATATATATATATGAGATGTTATGTTGTGATAGCATCCCTTTACTGAATATTGATGACTCACCCCTTTGTTATACCATGTGCAGATAAAAGAAGCTATAGGGCTACGTGGCAAGTGTCATCAATTGAAAGAACACATAATTGGCATCTGAAAGGTTTCCATCCCAATGTGTTACTCTACTGAGTTTGTGTGGGCATTTCACCTTCCAATTTGATTAGTTTAAAAAGTACGTCAGGCACAATGTGCCATATGAATTGTTTAACGGTTGTTATGCATGAACCCAATTTGATGGCCAATGTATGGCCTTATGTATAATTGTATGGTTTATGAGCCAGGGATAGTGTAATATATATTGGAAATTGTAACGAATATTTGATTATAAATCCCTTGGCATTTAAGTTATAGGGTTGTGAACTCTGAGGCTTGCTTGGGTTTAGTGGGCTTGCCTATTGGGCTCGTGTACTGTTCACGAAACCTAAATTTGGGTCATGACAGCTTGCATTGTGAAACGTGAAGCAGATGCCATCCATTGACAAGAAAAGTCCATTTATAGTCCCACATGTCATCGAAAGCCTTGTTACTCAATTTAAATAGTTTTATAATTTATAAATGATTTTAAATAGAAATCTTTTTTGTTTTTGGTTAAAACAGATCATAATTGGATGTTTGCATTCGGAAACATGAAGTGAAACTATTTATTTACAAGAAAAGTCCATTTATAGTCGCTCATGCTTTATAAAGCATTGTTACTCGCTTTAAATGGTTTTCTAATCCTATAAAGGATTTCAAATCGAAATCTTTTTCATTTTTGGTAAAACTTGATCATAATTGGATGTTTACGTTGGGAAACGTGAAACGAATGCCATCCATTGACAAGAAAAATCCATTTGTAGTTACTCTTGCCTTTGAAAGTCTCATTACTCGCTTTAAATTGTGTTTGAATCTTATAAATGATTTTAAATCAAAATCTTTTTTGTTTTTGGTTCAAACCCATCATAATTGGATGCTTGAATAGGGAAACGTGAATCGAAAGGCATCATTGGATAAGTAAAGTCTGTTTATAGTCACTCACGCCTTTAAAAGCCTAGTTACTCGCTTTAAATGGTTTTATAATCTTGTAAATAATTTTAAATCGAAATCTTTTTCATTTTTGGTGAAAACATATCATAATTGGTTTTTTGCAATGGTAAACATGAAGCGGATGCAATCTATTGACAAGAAACTTCCTTTTATAGTCATGCATGCCACTAAAAGCAGAGTTACTTGCTTTAAATGGTTTTATAATCTTGTAAATGATTTAAAATTAAAATCTTCTTCATTTTTGGATTAAATCTATCATAATTGGATGTTTGCATCAAAAAATAGGAAATGACTACCATCCATTGACAAGAAAAGTCCATTTATAGTCACTCATGCCATTGAAACCTTACTTACTCATTTTAGATTGTTTTATAATCTTATAAATGATTTCAAATCAAAATAATTTTTCTTTTGGTTCAAACCTATCATAATTGGATGTTGCATTCAGAAACGTGAAGCAGATGATATCCATTGGCAAGAAAAGTCCATTTATAGTCACTTATGCCTTCGAAAGCCTTGTTACTCGCTGTAAATAGTTTTATAATCTTATAAATGATTTTAGAGTAAAATCTTTTTTGGTTTTGGTTAAAACAGATCATAATTAGATGTTTGCATTAGGAAATGTGAAGCAAATGCCATCCACTGACAAGAAAAGTCCATTTATATTCACTCATCCATCGAAACCCTAGTTACTTGCTTTAAGTGGTTTTATAATTTATAAATGATTTTAAACCTAAATCACTTTTATTTTTGGTTCAAACATATCATAATTAGATGTTTGCATCAGGAAATGTGAAATGGAAGGCATCCATTGATAAGAAAAGTCCATTTATAGTCACTCATGCCATCAAAGCCCTTGTTACTTGCTTTACATGGTTTTATAATATATAAATGATTTTAAATAAAAATCTTTTTTGCTGTTACTTCAAACATATCATAAATGGATGTTTGCATTAGGGAAATGTGAAGTGGAAGCCATTCATTGACAAGAAAAGTCCATTTATAGTCACTCGTGCGATCGAAAGCCTAGTTACTCGCTTTAAATGACTTTACAATATTGCAAATGATTTTGAATTGAAATCTTTTCTATTTTTGGTTAAAACAAATCATAATTGGATGTTTGCAATCGAAAGTGCGAAGCGGATGCCATCCATTGACAAGAAATATCCTTTTATAGTCACTCATGGCTTCAAAAGCCTTGTTACTTGCTGGAAATGGTTTGATAATTTATAAATGATTTTAAATCATTTTTTTTTTCATTTTTCATTAAAGCATATTATTATTGGATATTTGTATTAGGAAACATGAAAGGGATGCCATCCATTGACAAGAAAAGTTCTTTTATAGTCACCCCTACCTTTGAAAACCTAGCTACTTGCCTTAAATGGTTTTATAATCTTGTAAATGATTTTAATCGAAATCTTTTCATTTTTAGTTAAAATCAATTATAATTGGATGTTTGCATCAGAAAACATGAAGTGGATACCATCCATTAATAGGAAAATTCCATTTATAGCACTTATGCTATCGAAAGCCTAGTTACTTGATTTAAATAGTTTTATAATCTTGTAAATGATTTTAAATCGATAACGTTTTTGTTTTTGTTTCAAACATATTATAATTGGATGTTTGCATAAGGAAACGGGAAGCAAATACCATCCATTGACAAGAAAAGTCCATTTATAGTCACTCATGCCATCAAAAGCCTAGCTACTCACTTTAAATCATTTTATAATCTTATAAATGATTTTAAATCAAAATCCTTTTTGCTTTGGTTCAAACCTATCACAATTGGATGTTTCCAATGGAAAACATGAAGTGGATGACATCCATTGATAAAACAAAGTCCATTTATAGTCACTTATGCGTTCGAAAGCCTTATTATTCACTTTAAATGATTTTATAATCTTATAAATGATTTTAAATCAAAATCTTTTATGTTTTCAATTAAAACATACCATATTTGGATGTTTGTATTGGGAAATGTGAAGCAAATTCCATCCTTTGATAAGAAAAGTTCATATATAGTCATTCATCCATCGAAACCCTAGTTACTCTGTTTAAATGGTTTTATAATTTATAAATGATATTAAATCGAAATCTTTTTCATTTTTGGTTTTAACATATCATAATTCGATGTTTGCATCGAGAAACATGAAGCAGAAGCCATCCATTGATAAGAAAAATCTATTAAAGTCACTCGTGCCATCAAAATTCCTGTTACTCGCTTTACATGGTTTTATAATATATAAATGATTTTAGATAGAAATCTTTTTCATTTTTAGTTAAAACAGATTGTAATTGGATGTTTATATTGGGGAAACATGAAGCGAAAGTCATCCATTGATAAAAAAAGTCAATTTACAGTCACTCATCCCTTTGAAAGCCTTATTGCTCACTTTAAATGGTTTTATAATCTTATAAATGATTTTGAATCAAAATATTTTTCTTTTTTGGTTAAAATTGATCATAATTGGATGTTTGCATCATGAAATGTGAAGCATATGCCATCCATTGACCAGAAAAGTCCATTTATAGTCCCGCATGCATCAAAAGCCTTATTACTCGCTTTAAATGGTTTTATAATCCTGTAAAAGATTTAAAATGAAAATATTTTTCATTTTTGGTTCAAACCTATCATAATTGGATGTTTGCATTAGAAAATGTGAATCAAAAGCCATCCATTGACAAGAAAAGTCCATTTATAGTCACTCATGCCATTGAAAATGTAATTACTCGTTCTAAATAGTTTTATAATCTAGTAAATGATTTTAAATTGAAATCTTCTTCGTTTTCATTAAAACATATCATTATTGGATGTTTGTATTAGGAAACATGAAACAGATACCATCCATTGACAAGAAAAGTCTTTTTATAGTCACTAGTGCCTTCGAAAACCTTATTACTAGCCTTAAGTGGTTTTATAATCTTGTAAATGATTTTAAATTAAAATCTTTTTCATTTTTTGTTAAAATCTATCATAATTGGATGTTTGCATCAGAAAACATGAAGCAAATGCCATCCATTTATAAGAAAAGGCCATTTATAGCATTTATGCTATCAAAAGCCTAGTTACACGCTTTAAATGATTTTATAATCTTGTAAATGATTTTAAATTGATATCTTTTTTGTTTTTAGTTCAAACCTATCATAATTGGATATTTGCATCAGGAAATGGGAAGCGGATGTCATCCATTGACAAGAAAAGTCCATTTATAGTCACTTATGCCATCAAAAGCCTAACTGCTCGCTTCAAATTGTTTTATAATCTTATAAATGATTTTAAATCGAAATCATTTTCTTTCTAGTTAAAACTGATCATATTTTGATGTTTGCATCAAGAAACGTGAAGCAGATTAATCCATTGACTAGAAAAGTCCATTTAATGTCACTCATGCTTTCGAAAGCCTTGTTACTCACTTTAAATAGTTTTATAATCTTATAAATGATTTTAAATCAAAATCTTTTTTGTTTTTGGTTAATGTAGATCATATTTGGATGTTTGGATTGGAAAACATGAAGTGGATGCCATCCATTGACAAGAAAAGTCCATTCATAGTCACTCATGCCATCAAAAACCTTGTTATTTGCTTTAAATGGTTTTATAATTCATAAATGATTTTAAATCAAAATCTTTTTCATTTTTAGTTAAAACAAATCATAATTGAATTTTTGCATCGGGCAACATGAAGCAAAAGCTGTGACAACCTCTCTCCACGATCGCTATCGGCGCACGAGTCCAACAAGCAAAGCCTACAAGACCCGAGCAAGCTTCCATACTTCATCAACTCAACAAACCACAACATGTGTCCTAGGAATCTCAGAACCATTTCAATTTCATTAATGGCATATATTCACTCAATACAATACGTTTCATCATCATTTAAATATTTGTTTTACTTTTTATAACAAAGAATAAGTTCTTAAAGTCTCTTGACAACATAAAGACTTTTAGCAGCGAAGTGACACGGAAGAAGTTGTTAAGAGTGCCATTACCTAGAAAGCAGTAAAAGAAGAACCTTGGAAAGAATGCACACAAACAAGCACTTATCTACAAAAAAAGATAGAGGGATGAGTTTCACAGACTTAGTGAGCGAAGCGAGGATAGGAAATAAACACAAAGGAAAAACATTTGAATAAAAATCATAATAATAATTAACTCAAGAATCATATGAAACTAACTTGAAAGTTTAAAAAAAAATTTGATTATGCGACATTATACCATAATAAAAATCATCTTTATGTTGTTATAAACAAGTAGCATGCACTTTTTTAAAACCCGTATGTAAATACCCTCATTAGCCTAAATCGTATGTTAGTTTAAATAACGAAAACGATGCACTTGGAAAGAACATAATCATATTTAAGCGTGTAACCAACTGAAAAATATAGGATTTTCCGCGTATATAATAATCACTTGCCATATGAAAGACAATTACATAAACCATAGCCATGCTGTAACTGAAATCAAACCAAGTACGGAAAACAAATCTCGGGTAGGTCTTAAGCTTGTGGGCCCTCTCCCACGTAATATGTATTCCCAACTATGCTAACCAGTGGCCTTAGCCACGTCATAAAAATCTATGGTCTCACCAACTTGTATAAACCAGGGGGCCTTACCCTTACATCATATGCCATGGGGTACATCTTCCTACATTCAGCCTACTACACCAGGAGTTCATCTCCCTACATTCAGCCTTCTACATCAGAAGTTCTTCCCCCAACATAGGTAACTTTATTCACAAATGTCACATAGCTTGGTGTGACAATAGGCCTACCATTGAGAATATCACACATAAAACCATCAATTTCCACGATAAAACCACCTTATGCAAAAATAGAATGTATCACACCTTTAATTCAAATATCTACTTCATAAACATATTTTTCTTAGACATGGCATAGCATTCAAACACCGTGTTGTTTCATAAGAATAACGCTTCAAAATCCCATATACTTAGATTTCCAATCATGGTATATAGTTTAAACAATGCACTTAGTAAAGGGTACGATCATTTGAAAGCATAGTTTAATGTTCAAAACCACATGTGTAATACCCCGCACCCTCGTTGGACACAAATAAGACCTTATTGATCAAACAAATGATCGTTTGATGTGAATTGGCGTGCTAAAAAGTGACCAAGGATGAAAAGAACGTTCAAGAATAAAATGCTTCGCGAGTGCAGAAACAATAATTAAATAATAATATTTTTGTTGGAGAGGATTTAGTAAGCTAAAGGATGATTCGGAAGTAAACTGAGATGTAATGATGTGTTTCGGGACCAAAGAAGGCAAGTGAAAATTTTTGAAATAAAATAATATTTTATTCAATAAATAATATTAAAATATTAATATTTAATATGTTGTCGGAATTAGTCATGAAAAATGGAATATGACTAATTTAAGCGGGGGAGAAGAAGTAAAGAAGAATTTTGGAGGAAAACGACGATAATTGTGTCAGCATGATTTTATTGAATTGAGCTAACGCGGGTAAGTAAATATTTAAATATTATGGTGACACCACGTTGAAATGCTATCTCGATATTTTTATTATACACGTATAAGACAAGGAAGATGGAAGGAAATTGGAATTTTTACACGTGTCGAAAGAATTAATTTTAAAATATGAAAATTTGAGAGAGGTGTGTTAAATAAAATGAAGTTAAGGCATAATATGTAAATTTTATTGTTTTGAAGAAATAAAAATAAAATAGATGATAAAATGATGAAGAAAAGATGTTGAAAAGTCAAACAATATTTTTATATGTACATGAGTGGCCACATGAGTCAAGAATGGAATGAGGACAAAAACAAAAGAAAGGAATAAAGATGGAATGGGGGGCCGGC
>NC_030852.1:12136316-12179683 GCF_000208745.1 Theobroma cacao
TTTTAAACAGCCTTAGCGAACTCGGTTGGGATAGCCTCAGGCCAATGTATCCCTGATAACTAAGTATAAGAATGATATTGGCACGAGCCAAGTTTAAGAAATTCATAAGCCTTGTTGTTTATTTTTGACAAAAATGTATTGGTTTTATATGAGTTGAAATAATTTTTAATATTATGAATTATATTTTTTTGCATAGTGAAAATGGAATTAAACGGTTTTTTCGTAGCTCCCCTATTTGTTTAACTGTGAAATGAATCTGTAATTCCTCTCATATGGGGCGAGTTATGATTTGTGCATGATTTTAAATATTATTTTGTTTCGCGGGAGCTTGCTAAATTTTTTTGATTTGATTCGAAAATGATTATTAATATATTTTTATGCGAAAAATTTTATTACCTCGATTATTTATACTTTATAAGAAATTCTCGATTTCTATATAAGGCATAAACCCTCGTTTGAAACGAATTGCTTTTATAATCTTGCATTTTTATATTCAACTGATCTGCCGTTTGGTTGTTTTCCCATTTATGCCCTACTCGCTGAGTCGATGATTATCACTGAGTCTATAAGACTCACACCTTTTTATTTCCCTTTTTGTAGATAAGGATTAGCCTAACTTGTATTCTGTGATGCGTTTGGTCAACCGTGAATAGGTAAAGGCATCTCCTAGCATTTTCTACCAAGTCACTTCATTGTTAGAGGTCAAGTCGTAGCAATTTATTTATTAAGTTGTAAACGAATTCTAAATTTTAATATAAGCATTAATTTAGAGATCATAGATTTTTATGCATATACTTACGAATAAAAAGAAAAAGTTTGTATTGATTTTTATATTTATGGTTCAATTTAGTATATGAAAGTATCAATATTATATGGTTATTGGAATGTAGTGGATTAACAAGCAAATTCTAGACAAGCTTGTTCAAGACTTGGCGGGTCTTTTTCGAAAGTCTTGGACGCCGGTAGCGATTGGGGAGAGGTCGTTGCAACATGCATATTAAAGAACAAAATTAATTGAAACACCACATTTCTTTATTTTATTTTCTTACAAATCAAGTCAAAGGTTATGATTATACCTTTTTCCTTTCAAGACACATTACCAATCTTACTTTGTTTACCATGGGTGGTTTGCCCATGGTTTTGAGATTTCCATGTTTCTTGCTTTTTTTACACATGATGGCTTTCATTAACTTTCCACCATCCCATTATTTCACTTTCTTTTTTTTTATAACTATGAGCTAACTTCACCAAGTTTGTGGTTTTCCTTTCATCTACCCATGCTTGCATTTGCATTTAATTTCCATTTTACATGCATTGCACTTGAATTTCATTTTGCTTTCCAAAATGCAAATATATCCATTAAATATTCACTTTAATTTAAAAATGGTGAAATTGCACATAAGTCCTCAAAAATTTCTTTATTACCATTTAACCTTTCAAACTTTTCATCCTTTACAATTTGGTCCTTCAAACTTTTTCACAAATTGCAATTTGATCCTTCAACTTTTTACTAATTACAACTTCACCCCTTAACTTTTTATTATTTACAATTCCACCCCTCAACATCTTATTCTTCTCAATTAGGTCCTCCCACCATTCCTTTAATTTCAATTCTCTTCTATTATTCGTCCTTTACACTTGTACAAATAAAATATCAAATTCACACCACCAAGGTGTCACCACAATATTTAAATATATACTTATTCTTTTCAGTTTATTTAATGAAGGCATGTGGGCCCCACTAATACTCCATTTCTTCAAAATTTTTCTAACTTCCTCTCCCCCACTTAAATTAATTGTACAAGTTACACGTTCTTAGTGTAATATAACCAATTCAACATATAAATTATTTTAATATTATTTTATTCAAAAAATATTGTTTTATTAAAAAATTCCTTTCACCTTCCAATGCTCCAAAACATCTTAATTGACCCCAATGTACTTCCATATCACCTTTTGACTTTAGTAATTCAACTTTCTATAAAATAGTATTATTTTATTATTATTTAAATATTTTTTATTGTGTAATTATTATTTTATCCTAAATTTTCTTTCCCACCATCTTATGCCTAGTAACACCATAATCAACCTTAATTCTCCTCTATTATGCATAATTAAGCTCAAGTAGCTAGGGATCTAAAGTACAAAGGGTTACAAGAGTGATCTATTGACAAGAAAAGTTCATTTATATTCACTCATGTATTCGAAATTCATTTCACTCCTATTAAATAGTTTTATAATCTTATAAATGATTTAAATCGAAATCTTTTTCATTTTTGGTTAAAATCGATCATAATTGGATGTTTGCATCGGGAAACGTGAAGTGAATGCCATCAATTGACAAAAAAAGTTCATTGATAGTCACTTATGCCATCGAAAGTCTAGTTACTCGCTTTAAATGGTTTTATAATCTTATCAATGATTTTAAATCAAAATCTTTTTTTGGGTTTTGATTCAAACCCATCATAATTGGATGTTTCCATTGGGAAACATAAAGCGGATGCTATTGATAAGAAAGTCCATTTATAGTCACTCATGCGTTCTAAAGCTTTGTTACTCCTTTTAAATAGTTTTATAATCTTATAAATGATTTTAAATCAAAATTTTTTTTTTAGTTAAAATAGATCATATTTGGATGTTTGCATCGGGAAACATGAAGCAGATGCCATCTATTGACAAAAAAGGCTATTTCTAGTCACTCATGCATTAAAACCCTTGTTACTCACTTTAAATGGTTTTATAATTTATAAATGATTTTAAATCAAAATCTTTTTCATTTTTGGATAAAACAAGTCATAATTAGATGTTTGCCTCAAAAAGCATGCAGCGGAAGCCATCCATTTACAAGAAAAATCAATTTATAGTCGATCATGGCTTTAAAAGCCTTGTTACTCTCTGTAAATAGTTTTATAATCTTATAAATTATTTTACACTAAAATATTTGCTTTGTTGCTTCAAAACCTATCATAGTTGGATGTTTTCATTGGTAATCATGAAGAGGATGCCATCCATTGACACGAAAAGTCCATTTATAGTCACTCAGGCCTTCGAAAGCCTTGTTACTCATTTTAAATGGTTTTATAATCATATAAACAATTTTATATCAAAATCCTTTTCATTTTTGGTTTAAACCTATCATAATTGGATGTTTGCATTCGAAAACTTGAAGTTTATGCCATCCATTAACAAGAAAAGTCCATTTATAGTCATTCATGCCTTCAAAAGTCTTATTCCTTGCTTTAAATGTTTTTATAATCTTATAAATGATTTTGAACAGAAATCGTTTTCATCTTTTGTCAAAACAAATGATATTTGGATGTTTGCATTGAGAAACTTGAAGCAAATGCCATCTATTGATAAGAATAGTCCATTTATAGTCACTCATGCCATCATAAGCCTTGTTACTTGCTTTAAATGGTTTTATAATGTTCCAAACAATTTTAAATTGAAATTTTTTTTTTGTTCAAACTATCATAATTGAATGTTTACGCTGGTGAATGTGAAGTGGATGCAATCCATTGATAAGAAAAGGCCATTTATAGTTACCCATGCTCTAGAAAGCATTATTACTCGCTTTAAATGATTTTATAATCATACCAAGGATTTTAAATCGAAATGGTTTTTATTTTTGGTTAAAATCAATCATAATTGGATGTTTGCATAAGCAAATGTGAAACGGATGCCATCCATTGACAAGAAAAGTCTGTTTATAGTAACTTATGCCTTCGAAAGCATTGTTACTTGCTTTAAATGGTTTTACAACTTGCATATGATTTTAAATCAAAATATTTTTCATTTTTGGTTAATATCAATAATAATTGGATGTTTGCATCGGGAAACGTGAAGTGGATTCATCCATTGACAAGAAAAGTCCATTTATAGTCACTAATGCTAGTGAAAGCCTAATGACATACTTAAAATGGTTTTATAATCTTATAAATGATTTCAAACCAAAATCTTTTTCATTTTTGGTTAAAATAGGTTGTAATTGGATGTTTGCATCAGGAAACTTGAAGCAGAAACCATCCATGGATAAGAAAAGTCCATTTATAGTCACTAATGCAATTAAAAACCTTACTACTTGCTTTAAATGGTTTTATAATCTTATAAATGACTTTAAATCGAAGTCTTTTTTATTTTTGGTTAAAATCAATCATAATTGGATGTGTGCATCAGGAAATTTGAAGTGGATGCCATCCATTGACAAGAAAAGCCTATTTATAGTCACTCATGCCTTCAAAAGCCTTATTATTCACTTTAAATTATTTTATAATCTTATTAATGATTGCAAATCAAAATAGTTTTTGATTTTGCTTAAAATAGATCATATTTGGAAGTTTACATTAGGAAACATGAAGCAGATGCCATCCATTAACAGGAAAAGTCCATTTATAGTATAATACCCCGTACTTTAATATGATGGCTAATTGTGAAACCCTGACCTCTATAGATGCGTGACTAGAGGTAGACTGTTGAGTGCATCAAATTCACATATTTAATGGAAGATTAAATACTTAATTAGTCTAAGTTGGACTTGATTTAGGAGTGAATTTAGGTATTTTTATTTATTTTATTTGTTCAGTTTAATTTATGTTTAAATGTTTATTTTGAGTTAATGATGCTAGTTTTACGTTATTTATAATTATTTTATGTTTTTATAGGAGTAGGATCAAAAATAATTTCAATTGGTGAAGAAAGGTGCATAATTAACTGTTGCTTTATTTGCATATGTTTTGGTTTTTTAAGTATATCTCCCACTACAGAAGTTCAAATGACATGATTTTTAGACCATTAGAAATATAAGAGGCAGAGCTACAACTTTAATGTTTACCACTTTACCCAGTTTTGACTGAAAAGTGGTCCAAATCTTTGTCAAAATAAAGGCACTACACTAAAAGAACAAAAAAGGGGCATTTTTGTAAAATCTATGAAACTTTGATTGATTTTAGGATAAATATCTCATTTCTTCCAACACCTTCTCCTCATTTCCAGCAGCTCCTTCTTATTCTTCCCATCTTTCTCCCTCACTAAACATTTTCTCCCTTCCATGCAAAAGAAACCTTAAAGCCTCCATAACTTTTTCGAATTAACTCTGATTCTCATGCTTTTGTACACTTTTTCATAGGGTTTTTAATACTCTTTCACTTTTACACCTCAAGAACCCTCAAAAGCTTTTCCTTTGCACTTCTCTCACTAGCTGAACATTTTGAGAGAGAGAGAGAGATAGACTTTCCTTGATAGCTTGAAAAACTCTTGAAAAGAATTCCACTATAAAGCCACTAAGGTTCCAACGAGACTCCACATCTCCATTCGGAGCATTAGACGCAATTAGAGCCGATCAAAGCATCAATAAAGACACTGTGAGTGAACTTGCATGAAAATGTTTTGGAATAAATGATTATATGCTTGATTGAAGTATTTGAAATATTTTATTCGTTTTTCTTTAAAATTTGCATGGGAACAAGCCCTTGATGAAATGTTTTTTTATGTTGTGAAATATGAATGTGATGAACTCATGTGTTCCTATATTATGTGGATATGTGTGTTATGCTTTGAGTGATAATGCTGTATAATAGCTATAACCGTGCATGTGTGGTGTGGAAGTGCACGTGACAGTGCTAGTGGCATGCGGTGTGGGAGTGCACATGCCGGTAATGATGTGGGCAAGAGTGTTTTTGATGATATTGAAATGTGCATGTAGGGAGTGCACATGATGATATTGAAATATGCGTGAAGGGAGTGCACATGAGCTGAGTAAAGTGGCGGTGGTGTACATGTATATATATATATATATATATATATATATATATGCTATAGACAAGTTATGAAAATAAAATGTGATTGTACTATATGCTATAGAATGCCTTTCCACTGCAGCGAGAAACCCCCTGTTCTGCTTGTCTTGATTGCATATTTGCTGTAGTTTTCACTCTTTTCAACTCCGTTGTGGATTATAAATCCTTCACCTCAAAGGATTAAATAATCGAGGGTTGAATTAAGAGCTTTACAAGAAATTAAACTAAATTGCATTGTTTTTAAAATAAGTGCATCGTGTTTTTAAAATCTTTTCGTATCGTTTGCTTGTTCCCTTCCTAAGTTCACTCACTGAGTTTATACTCATTATTTTCAACTTCATGTTTTAGTTTTCAAGTTTGAAGGTAGTTGGATTCCTAGGCCTAGGTGCTTCCTCTTATCTATTTTTTGGTAGGTCATCCAGAGTCACTCCGCTGACGGTCAAGGTCTTTGTATATGCACATATATGTTTAATGTGAATTGTTAAGATACATTTGACAAACTATCTATGTATATTTTAATTTATGATGCCAGTGCGAGTATTTACTTGGGTTCTACGAATTGTTTTCAAAGAAATTAGCATTCGAACACTATTAAGTATAGATCTTAAAGAAATATGAATGATAAATGGACTAATGTACAGATTCATATAAGAAGGCTTGCTTAGGCCTAGTGGGCTGTGCCTATTGGGTCCTTGCGCCGGTCATGGCCTAAGATTGGGTTGTGACAAAGGTGGTATCAAAGCTCTAGGTTTAGTTGAATCCTAGGGATTCCTGTGTTGTCAGCAAAGTTGTGGGAGTCTGTGTAGAGTCTCATCCTTGTATTATGGGTGCGCAATGCAAGTTAAGGATGGGAGGCTACATAGGCCCTTAATTCTTTAGAAAACCTACCTATTCCTATGATATATAAATGGCTAAGCAATTGATGCTTGGTTGCGTATAGGTTTGGAGGTGCTCTTATTGCACACTCTATGTCTAGAAGCGACTGTAGTCCGGATGCCCCTCACAATACTAGCGAGGGATCGCTAGATTCCACTACTATGAGCCAATGGCGCCCTGATTTAGGTAGTCCGAAAAGTGGCCCATCTCGAATTCCTATAACATAGATTCCACCAAAATTAGAAGAAAGTTTTCATAATAAGGAAAGCTTTGAGAGTAGCAAGAGCCTTGAAAGTGAGGACAGCTCTGACATTCAAGAAGCCATATGAAATTTCCTTTTGGAAAGGTTTGAGGAATGGCATATGCAAAAGACGAAAAAAGTAATTGCAAAAGGAGATATTTGCCCTAGGTAGGTGTCAGCTGTCCAAGACTTTCCCCCAGGCTATGGGAGAGGTGTTGTGCTTGTGAATAGGGAAGAATGCATAAATACAGCAAGTTTTGATTAAGGATAAAATGGGGAAATCTCATGAGGTAGAAGAGGACCCATAAGAGGATTCGTCGATGTGCTCGAATCAAGGCAACAATCATCCTAAAGAAACTTAATATTTTCGTTGAACTCCGTATTACTTTAAGTATGGGTAAATGCGGTACAAATTAAGTAGTAGCAGTCATCTGTACAAAGGACTTAAGAGTTTGGTTTTTATTTTCGTGTGACTCGAATGGATTATGAAGCAGCTATTTAAATGACTTGGTGCATATGGGAATCTTTGAGTATGACAGAGGTGGACTAGCAATATAATCATTAAGGAAGGTTATACACCTTAGTGGCGTGATCTGTCACCTTAGGCAATTATTGAAGTTTGATGTAGAAAGCCATTAACAATTCAAGCAACTACCGAACCTGACAATAAATGTTTTACAATACTATGAAATGGTTACCCATAAACGTGATGGACTTTTGAGTGGTAACCCTAGATTTTTGACAAGGCATAAATGCCATTTGAATTGATAGCGTTTATTAGGAATTATCATTTACCATGGTATGTGGGTTTTTGGCATGATTCAGAATGCAAAGATAAATACATAAAGTCCTAGCTTATGGGGCAAGTTGAATCAAAGAAGTCTATTTTTGAGTAAAGACATTGAACTAGGGGACTATGTTATAATAAGCAAGTTCAATGTGTTGTAACTGCATAGAATATCGTGAGAAAGCGTGGTAAGGTAAGTAATCCATCATGGAAATATGAAAATTGAAATCTCAATTGCAGTTTCAATTCGGAAGGATATTAGAGAAATCAATGAGGCTATAGGTGGCACTTTGCATGGTTAACGTGATTAAGTCAAGGATTGTAAAATGTAAGTATGGAGAGAACTACAAAATGATGCCATGACATTATAAGATGATAATTTGGTACAAATATAGACCAATGGAGGCAAAATATGGAACTTGGAAAAGGTGAATTCTTGATTTAATAAGGACTATGAGTATAAAGTGTGGAAAAAGATTAATTATTTTCTTGATCATTTGTACTGGAAGTCAATGAACTATCTGAGATAGGAGACAAGAAAGACAATTAATTATGAATAATATGAATTGTGGGATGCCATAAATAATGAATAATTATGTGTGTAGTGATATATATATATTGTGAATTCATTACACCATATGGAAAGGATGTCCTAAGGTGGGACTTAGTGATTGATGATAAGTGTTAAAAGATAATATGAGTTGAAAGTATTAACTTGGCTTAGTGCATATGACAAGTAAAGAGAAGATACACATGCTTATGGAAATTATGGTAAGAGCTTAAAGGAAAGCCATATGGTTGAAAAGGATGAAAGCAGTAACCTTGAAGGTAGGAGAGCTTCCTTGCGGAAGAAGTTTCCAACAGTTGCACCATCGCAACACTAACTGTCCAGCGCCACGACGCTAGGAACATCTCATGTATTGAACGTATGAGCAAGAGGTTGTAACCCGATCCCTAGGAACTTGCATGTGAATAGTGGCGAAGCATGACTCTCCATCCAGGGGCTTATAGAGAAAAAGGTTACCCAAAGAGGTAGAGTTGCCCCTAGTGACAAAGTTGGTATCAAAGACCTTGATATTGAGCATTGTTATGTGGAGATTTAAATGATTGGAGAATGATACATGAATTGAAAAGTTATTTTTTGCCTTGTAGATAGTGGCATGTAAGTAAAAGTGAGGATGGAAAGTCCTTGAGATAAGCTGCGATGTAAAGAATTGAAAGGAATATTAAGTTGATTAAAAATGAATTTTAAGAAATAAAGAGATGCCAATACCAAGTGAGGAAATTGTGAATGAAGGATTATAAGGTTGGCATAACAAATGAGCTAATTTACAGTATCGTTAGGAGGATTTGCAATCTTATTTTGATATAGTTGAAAGAAAAGAGATTAGTAATAAGACAAGGTTAATTATGTGGTGTACTAGAGACCTAAGAATATAAATAAAGGTATGAATTGATGAGGACCCATCCAAATTTCTCAGAGGATAAGTGCATGCTTTTAGACTAAATGTGCTTGAAGGATTGATGAACACATAAGTAACTAAGTGTTTGGAAATGCATAGAATTTTGAAAAGAATACATCAAACTACAAATTCCAAGGAAGATGGTTAATAGTACTTTGGAATATTTTACATGCATGATGAGGTAATGTGGTATTTGGAATTGTCAAGGAGCCTAATGGCTAAACCATGGGTTACGTGGTCACGTGATGTGTGTTTTGTTGGAGTAGGATCTTAGTGAATTAATGTGATTGTGTAAAGCATGGATTTCAAAAAAAATTTTTTTTTATAAAAGAAGCAAGTAATCTAATTACACAAGCGGAAACACGCATTATTATTATTGCAAGCAATATAATCACATCAAAAAATAAAATAAGAATCTATTAAGTAAGAAAAACCATACCTTTATTTTGAGATTCTTATATTCGGACACCACCACACCAATGAATGATTTCTCGACCAAATAAGTTTACCACTTATTCTTCAAGAATACTTTCAACTTGAACTTTGAGTGCACAAAGTGTGGAATGCAAGGCTACAAGATGGCAACCGATTTTATTCTCTTTTCTTTGAAAAAGCTTGGAGGAGGAAAAGAAAAGAGATGGCTGAAACTTTTTTTTTTTAAGAAAAAGTACATTCTCTCATTTTCTTGCAATCTCTTCTCTTTTTATTAAAATTCTTGCTTCAAAGGTTTAATCAAAATGAAACACATTTGAATCAATCTTGACCATCCATTCAGAGTTATGGAAGCATCAAACATGATCCATAATTATCAAAATAAAAATTAAAGAATAAATAATTTAATTCTTTAATTATCATTTAGAGTTCATGATAAAATAAAAGACCTTATTGAATAATAACTCTTATTTTATTATTATCCATCTTTATTTAAAAAGAATTAATAATAAATAAAAGAGTAATAGTCAAACATGGAGTCTCCTTTTATCAACATGGATGTCTAGATTCATTTTGCAAGAATCCTCCTAAAATTATCTTAATTTAAGACAACTTTTGTTTGTAATTAAGACAAAAAAAATATTTTATCTTGTCTAAATTGAGACAAATATGTTTTCTTGTCTAAGGTAAGACAAAAATGTCAAAGCCGTCATTTTTGTACACAATTTAATTAAACAAATTAAAACATGCATTCCAACTTAAACAAGTTGAATTCTACAAAGCTAAGTGGGGAATCTATTTGGACATAGATATTCCAAGCTCCAATAAACTTAGAATTATTCTTAATCTCATTAAAAATAATTCAAGCTTATTAACCATGAAATCACTCCACCATAGATTCATGGTTGCACTCTTGGATTAACTATAATTACAAGAAACAATTCAATACTTGATATTAATTATTAGCTGTCCAATTGCAAACCTTATATTGTGAACCCTCATAACCATCCAATGACAAAAGGTGAAATTACCGTTTTACCCTTTCTGTCAATTTTTTCCCCTAGTCTCAAATTTCATCCAATTAGTGCTTCAATACTCTAAATCTAATCTTTTGAGCATTCAGATGTGATGAATAGCTAATTCATCAATCCACTAGGCCCAGATTAATCACTAATCTTCTTGAAATCACTAGAAGTGATGTTAATGCTATGAACTCCATTATCTAGATATATGTTCCTAGATGTTCATCTTGATTATAATCCCAAAATACGGAGTCTAGATTAATGCTTTATGATGATCATGCTCATGGTAAATCAAAGATTATAAGGAGATTAAACACGAGTCCTCTATCCATCAGGATTTTGGTTTTACTATAAGCAAATGCATAAGTGTGAGATTAAGATTTAGGTAACGATAAAACTTAAATTTGATTCTCACATGATTCCAGCTCATGTTATAGTGTCATTACTCAAAGTCAACCATTTCGATGATTTGAGACTCATCATTCTCTTGAAATGAATCACATTCGTTTCGTTGGAAGTAATCTGGACACTACAACCTTAACATAATAGAGTGACCAGCTTTATTATATGGCTGTGAACAATTTTTTAGATTCAATTAAAATACATGTCTCCTATGTATGACTCTTCATACAAATGTATTTTAATATCTCAATATAATCTTGGTACCTTAATGTGAGACCTCAACCTCTATAGGCTTGTAACTAAGTATAGATGTAATAATATGAGCTAGTGGTAGTTTCGTCATTTTCTCTAATAAGCTTCTAGAAGAAAGTTTTATTTTATTTTAAGGTATAAATGGGTATAAGACTGTATAAATGATGTGTGCTGATGAAAACACGAAGAATATTAGAAGTTTCAACAATTTTCATAATAGGGGCAAAATGGTCATTTTTCACCTCGGGTTAAAATTTTAAGTTTTTATGAACCCGAACATGTCTAGACATTATGGATCTTGTCCCAGTATTAAAAGAGCAAAAAGATTGCATAAAAGATTGGAGGAGGATAAGTTAATTGGTGGAGGGGCATTTTCGTAATTTTAAGGGAATGGATAAGATTGGCTATAAATATCTTGAATTTCTAGCAGCTTCTAGAGATTTTCCAGCAGTTTGTCTTCTTCTTCCTTTCTCCTTTCTCACGTTTATTCAATTCCTCCATGGGAGTTTTTTCAAGCTTTCATAACTTTCTTTCTCTAGCTTCAATTTTCATGCTTTTGGTAAACCTTCCATAAACCCTTGTGCTATTTTATCCTCTCACTTTAAAACCCTTGATAAATCTCATTTCTGCACTTTCTCTCACTAGTTGGACATTCTAGAGAAAGAAAAAGAAAATTAGGAATTTGACTACAAAGGAGCCCTAGGATAAGTGATGAATTAAGCTTGGTTTTTAGCTGCAAAAAATGGCTAGTAATTGGGATTTATGAGCTATTTTGTTGTTGACTATGTTCATTACTTTTTAGTGATTAAGATAGTGAACATAGATAGCCATTTAATTTGACAATTGAAAGCTAGTTAAGAGATAGCTTTTAGGGTTCATAGTGTGTAAATTGACCTATTGCTTATGCTAATGTGATCCTAGGTTCTAAGGAAGCCCCATCCTCTCATTTGGACAATTAAGGGAATTGGAGTCACCTAAAGGCTCTACAATCAATTGGTGAGTGGACTGCCTTCAAAACTTGTTTTGGGAAATATAATGTATTTGCCACCCATTTGAATGAATTATCATGTTTTTCATAAGGACAAGTGCCTTGGGAACAAGCTTTTGCAAAATGGTTTTATATTGTGATATGTGAATGCTATGGATTCATGCCCTACTGTAGTATGATGATATATAAATGTATGTGTTGTGCATGATGAATGATATTTTGTATAATGACTGTAACCGTGTGTGTGCACGATGTGGGGGGATGCACATGCCGGTGATGATGGTGGCGTGAGAGATGGAGGATGATAGTGCCCGTGTGCACGATGTGGGGGGATGTACACGATGGCACTGATTGTGCACGATGTGCGGGGATGCACATAAGCTGGGTGAGATGGGGTGGTATACAAATTGGTATATGCTTAAGTATATGTATATGCAATAAAAAGATCATGATTATAATATGTGATTGTATGGTATGATGAATCTTGAAAATTTCCCATTGACTTGCAAATTGATTTTATTACAGCGAGAAACATTCTGTTTATGCTGCCTTGCTTGGATGATTGTTGGAAATTTCTTCTCTTTCCAATTTCATGCCGAACATGGTTCCTTTATCATTAAATGATTTTACAACCAAGGGTTAAATGGAGGGATTTTAATAAGAACTTGAACTAAGTTGCATTGTTTTCAAATAAGTGCGTCATGATTATCAACTTTCCTTATCATTGCTTGTTCCCTTCTTATGTTCACTCACTGAGTTTGTACTCACTATTTTCAACTTCATGTTTTCAGATCAGGAGGCAATTGGAACCTAGGTTGAGGTATCCTTGTAGTTTCGTCTTCTTGGTAGGTATCTTGGCATTCAGTAGCCACACCTTCATCTTGGTCACTCCGTTGGAAGCCCAGAGTCATTTTTGTTTGTAAATACGTACATGTGATGTAAAGTATTAAAATGCATGCCTTAGACCATATATGTATATTTTGATTGGTAAGCCACCACGAGTGGCAATGGTTAATATTATTTTGGGTTAATATAAATGCAGTTTTTGATTGCTATAGTTATTAAAGTACTTAAGGGTTAGAATTGTGAGATATAACTTTAAGAATAGTTGATGGGATGATGAGCAAGATTACGTAAATAGGCTTGCTTGGGCGTAGTGGACTATGTCCATTGAGTCCATGCGCTGGTCATGGCTCGAAAATCGGGTCGAGATAGCTGAATTGAGGATGGCGGGAGTATGCGCGAAGCCGTGGTGACTAGTGTGGGGATGACCTTGGTGTATGTTTGAATTATGTATATATTTATATATACATAATGTATACGTGAATTTTTACATGCATAGTGCACCTGTCCTGTAGCGTAGAGTTTTTTGGAAGATGTAATGTGATTGAATTATTTATTGAAAGTTGATATTCTTAAATGTTTTCAAAATGAGTTGAAAAACAGCATGGCATCGAGTTTTGTTTATGATATACAAATTGCATGGTTTCAATACAAGTGCATCATTTTTTCTAAAAATCTTCTGTATCGTTTGCTTGTTCCCTTCCTATGTTCACTCACAGGGTTGATACTTGTCACAGTCCAATTTTTAAACCATGACCGCCGCAAGGGCGCAATGAGCTCAGCCCACTAAGCCCAAGCAAGCCTACTTATATGATCTTATACATTAATCCACATTTATTTAAAATCCATAATTCGTAGTGTTCAAATGTAGTTCCTTTAAAAACAATTCATAAAACCCAATCATGCATTCATAATGGCATCATCAACCATTATATACATATATAGATTAACAAATGATTCTTAATATTTCACATCAAGTATTCATATACACATGATTAGACCTTGACTGTCAGTGGAGTGACTCTAGATACGGTTGCTAACATTTAGTGTAACGTTAAACCTACCGAGCAATAGATAAGGAGAAGCACCTCGTCCTAGGATCCAATCACCTCTAACTCAGGAAACTTAAAACATGAATTTTAAAAACGTGAGTACAAACTTAGTGAGTGAACATAGAAAGGGAACAAGCAACGTTAAGGAAAGTTTAGAAATCATGATGCACTTAAGTTTGAAAACAATGCAACTTAGTTCAAGTTTTTAATAAAAATCCCTCCATTAAACCCCTGGTTATTAAATCATTTAATGATGAAGGAACCATATTCAGCATGAAATTGGAAAGAGAGGAAATTTCCAACAATCATCCAAGCAAGGCAATATAAACAGAATGTTTCTCGCTGCAATAAAATCAATTTATTAGTAAATGGGAAATTTTCAAGATTCATAATGCCATATAATCACATATTATAATCATGATCTTTCTATTGCATATACATATACTTAAGCATATATCAATTAGTATACCACCACATCTCATCTAGCTCATGCGCATTCCCCCACATTGTGCACATAGCCAGACACCCCATCTCACCTAGCTCATGTGCATCCCCCCACATCGTGCACATAGTTGGACATCCCATCTCACCTAGCTCATGTGCATCCCCCCACATCATGCACATAGCTGGAGTCATCGTGTGCATCCCCCCACATCATGCACAGTCAATGCCATCGTGTACATCCCTCCACATCCTGCACACGGGTAGTATCACCATCCATCTCCCTCACCATCGTCATCACCGGCAGGTGCACACTCACCCTGCACATGCACGGTTGCATTTATCACGCAATGGTACCATTTATGACATAGTATATATATATCAACATTATACATAAACATATGAATTCATCACACCATCCATTTCATAACATAAAAACATTTCATAAGGGCTTGTTCCCGTGCAAGTTTTTGAAGAAAAACCAATAAAACGTTTTAAGGGATTCAATCAAACATAAATGTGTATCTCCCAAAACATTTTAATGCAAGTTCACTCACTCGGCAACAACGAGATATTAAGTCGCTATTTGTTCGGAGGTGTCTCTAACTATTTTTATTGGCCGATCACTCGTCATTTCCTTTGGCACGCCACTATAGTCCTCTAACTTTACCTTTGTATTTCCTAGCAACAATTCAAATGCAATACCTTTAATGTACATCATTCCTACTTCTCTTTTTCCTTCAATCACGAATCCTTAGTCAACTAACTTATATCTTGACACATTTTTACCAAAGTTGCCTTTATCCTTTACTTGTGTAATTCTTTAAATTATATCTTTACATGCAACTTAATTATGACTCTAGAACCCATATTAACCTTTTGTAGCCATGTTCATTCAAATTCGACTTATATTTCCACACATAATCCACATATATGGTAGCAACAATCATTCTCACTTTCACTCAATTATTTCTTAGTTTACATGCATCGTTATCTATCTAACTTTCGATACTTTGTTTCTCAATCCTCCATCCACAATTTCCTTTTCCATTTCTTTCAAACAATATGCCATACAATCTTAATAATTTTCAACTAGCTTAGGCAAATAGATCCTTTCAACAACCATAATTCCTCACAATATTCAACTAACCGTAGGCTTTAAAACATAGTGTTAAGCTTACCGTTTTCCATTTCCACTTTGAGTCCTTCATGTACCCACTGGTTTATTGGCTTATATGTTACCAATTTTTCTCCAATCAAGCCAATCTTTGCTAGCACAAGACATTTCTCTAAGTCACTAACTCATTTTCAAAGACTACTCAAACCAAAAACAAGAATCCTTACCTTTCCTTATTTGAATCACCAAAACCAAGCTTTTTTCTTCCTTCTTCTCCTAGGGTTTAGATGTGCTGGAAATTGGGGTTAAAAGCTTCATGTTTAGTGCCTAAGAAGTTTGGAGAAGAAAGAATTAAGAAAAGAAAGGAAATGAGAAGAAATAAGGAAAATCACATGAAAAAAATTGATTTTCATGAACTCGACATGAAAATGGCGTTGGAAGCTTCAAGAAGGAGAAGAAAAAATCATGCTGGAGGAGATAAGGACAGTTTTGGGTTGATAAAGATGAGAGTCAAAGCTTCCTTTGGAAGCTTTGACCAAACTGTGTAAAATTACCGTTTTGCACACTAAGTTTCTTCCCCTTTTAATTTAGTCCTCCCAACACTCATTTAACTCCAATTTCCTTATATTATCTTCTTCTACACATGTACAAACAAACTATAAAGTTTGTACTCCAACACGGTGTCTCCATAATATTTAAAATATTTATTTACCCGCGCTATCTTTACTTAATAAAGACACGCGACCCCATTAACGTCATTTTTCTCCAAAATTTTTCTAATTCTTCTTCTCCTCCACTTAGATTGACCATGTCACGACCCGGAACCTCCCTCAGGCCCATGACAACCGTCGGACGTCTCGATTGACACTCATTACTCGAAATGCCAATCAGAACCCCGCAAGGCTTACATATCAGTTTCTTGCCTTACTTGTGAGCAATCGCTTTTAAATATTCCGTTTTAAACAATTACCAGTCGTTTCTGGCTCAAGTAAATCAAAAGACAAAAATATATCATTTTTTTATGTAAAACAATATAAAATGGAAACACGTGTAAATAATCTTTTGTAACGTGAAAGTAAAATAAATTCATACATGCAAAAATTTACAAAGTTATAATGTACAATAATAATTACAATGACAAGTGGCCTAAAATACACCCAGTGTTGGTGCTAGTAACCTACTGTCTATGAGATAGAGGGGTCAATTGGAATCCTCGACAAAATCGAGTATCTACAACCTACCACAGACCTGAAATGTTTGGAAAGGAGGTGGGTGAGATTTTGCAATCCCAATGAGTAAACAAACATTATCATAAATATCTAAAGGCGAGTAAAATGGAGGCAAGTTTAAACAACAAATTACAATTTCATAAAATTTTCAATTTATTCCTTAAACCATAAAATATTTGTAATTTACCAAAATAGTTGTTAAGGCTTATGACTTTTATTAAAACAAGGCTCAAGCCAAAACTAATCCTCGGAGATACCTTGGCTGAGGCATCTAACCGAGTCCGCCAAGGTAGTTATGATATTTACATATGAAACACATTTTTATTTTTAAAACAAGCCGTTCCTTGGCGTTAGCCGAGTTACACATTCACGTGGGGGTTCGACGTGAAGTGAGCTCTAATACTACCCCGAGAGTTACCCTCCTCGCCTCTACAACCAGAGTAATTATATAACCGGGTTTACCGTGCCTCTCTAATAGGCAGTCCACGAAAACCCGTCACTGCAATGACTAAACTCACCAATTTTAATAAAATTTCAACAGTATAATGTGGCTTTTATTTATTTACCCAGCCTGCATAGTAAAAGACAACTTACATAAATTCCCAATGCAATTATAACATATAGCCACATATACTCATATATCATAAGCCATTCATAGGAAAATATATATTTCAAAATAATTGGCAGCCTCCAATTAGTCAATTTTATAATCAAAAGTTTCTTATTTCAGAAAATCAAGACAATATATTTATTTGTCACATTTATTTCTTAAACATCAAAAATCCCATTTTAATCACATTTTCGTTTCTAAAATCCATGAAGAGCATTTAAAAATAAACTCTAGATAATTTACAATAATAATAGGTTTACTCACCGTTTGTACAAACTAAATGCTTTTTAGGTGCCCCGATCACTGTTCGTCGGGTACGACTTCCTTGCCTTTACCGGAAGGCTCTCCTCCTAAACACATTGCAAATTTTACCCAATTCACCACATTGATGTTAAATCACTATATAATTGACTTCAATCCTATACTAATGCATGATATGAAATGCAATAGCCTAAAACGGCTTAAACGCGGTATTAACCTATTTTTGGTACTTTACCCGTTAAATTGCTAACACGCTCCATTTTAGCTCTAAATTGTCCCATTTTCTCTCCAACATTTCTAACCATTAAATATCAGCCAATAACCTTCTAAAATCACCAAAATCAGCTCACTTTCCTCCTTGGAAAATTCGGTCAAAAATGGGACATTAACTCGGTTAATTTTTCACTTTGTTTTTCTATCACATTTAACCATTTTTCATCATTTTCTCTTCATTTCTCTTAGAATAAAAATCAATTCATCATCATTGTACATCATTGAAGATTCAGCCAAGGGTGGGTATTGTGAAAATTTCATGCTTTCTTGCCCAATTTTATTTCTATACACATTTAACTAACTAAAACTACCAATTTAACTAAAAATCAAAACCTAAAAATTCCATAATCTCTCCCCTATATTATTGGCCAGCCCTTGGTTTCACTTTTTGATCTCTCTCCTCAAGCATGCTTAATGGAAATAAAGGCATAGAAAAGGTAGAAATCAAGCTAAAATCGAAAAATCATACCGTTAGACGCGTAAATGGACAAAAAACGTGATTTCCCCTTTGAATTTTCTAGTTTTCCTTTGTTTTTCTCTTTCTTCCTTTCCTCTCTATTTTCTCCCTTGTTCTTTCCTTATGGCCGGCCAGCACTTAATATGGGGTTTAAATGGGCTGACTTTTCATTAAAATAATATTAAATCATCTAAAAAGTGCCATGTGTCACTTTCCCATTGGCCCGTTTTTAAATTTTCATCCATTTGTTTCCAAATTTTCACCATACACTTGTCCCACATATCCATAGATTAGATAAAATTCTCAGACTTATCCAAAGTCTTTGTGGAGTAATTTTTGATATTTATACTTTTGCCCCCGTAAAAGTGAAAAATTACATTTTTGCCTAAAAAAATTGAAAAATTGCCCATAGACATATTTTTCATCCCTTATACCCATACCATTCCCCAATTTGTCAAATTTGATCTAAATTCTCTCAAAATCTCAAATTTTATCCGCGGGTGGTAAAATTACGATTTTACCCCTAAACATCAAAATTTCTAATTTTACCCCAAATGAACCCTCGAACTCCGAACAATCATATTTAGTCATTCCTGGACTGTAAAATATTAAAGTTCATCCTACGATTCCTATTTGAACTAGTTCGAGGTTAAATCAACTCAAGTGTACCGTTAGGTACAATACCGGGTTTCGTCTATTCTTAGGACTTTCCTAGCGTAATAACATGCTACTTAGTGCATGTATGTCATGACAAGTATTTATAGGGTCGGGTTTTACAATTCTACCCCCCTAAAAATAAAATTTTGACCTCAAAATTTCACTTACCAAATTTGACAAATAGATGCAGGTATTGGTTTCTTAGCTGATGCTCTACTTCCCATGTCATTTCCTCTATTCGAGCACTTTTCCACAATACTTTGACCATTGAAATACTCTTGTTCCTCAGTACTGGATCCTTTCGATCCAAGATACTCACAAGTTGCACCTCGAAGTTCAAATCGTCATGCAACTCAATCGAAGGTGCTTCGAGGATGTGAGAGGGATCTGGTACATATTTCTTAAGCATGGAGACATGGAAAATGTTGCGGATCTGATCTAACTCCAGAGGTAGTTCTAGTCTATACGCCACTGGCCCAATTCTTTCAATAATACGAAAAGGTCCAATGTATCTCAGATTGAGCTTTCCTCGCTTTGCAAACCGGATCACACCTTTCGTTATCCAACAAGATATCATAATTTACCACAATAATATAATCAAATAAAACTTAATACTACAAAGCATTCAGATTATTACCTTTCCAAGGAGAAACCTTAAGAAAAACTCTATCATCGATCTCAAACTCCAAGTCTTTTCTCCGTTTATCTGCATAGCTCTTCTGCCTATCTTGGGCTACTTTTAGCCTCTCTCGTATAACCTTGATCTTGTCATTAGTTAAATCGATCAATTCCACACTAACTAACTTTCTTTCACCCACTTCATCCCAACAAAGTGGAGTACGACATTTCCTTCCATATAAAGCTTCGTACGATGCCATACCAATGCTAGACTGGAAACTGTTGTTGTAAGCAAATTTCACTAACGGCAAGTGTCTATCCCAACTCCCAAGAAAATCCATGACATAAGCCCTCAACATATCCTCCATAGTTTGGATAGTCCTCTTTGACTGACCATCCGTCTGTGGGTGAAAAGCAGTGCTAAATTTCAATTTGGTTTCGAGAGCTTCTTGAAATTTCGGCCAAAATCAAGAAGTGAATCGAGGATCTCGGTCTGACACTATAGAAACGGGAACTCCATGTAGCCTCACAATCTCATCTATATAGAGCTGAGCCAGCTTCTCAATAGAGTATGTACTATGGACTACTAAAAAGTGAGTGGACTTAGTCAACCGATCTACGATCACCCAAATCGAATCCTTTCCCCTCTGTGTCCGCAGTAGTCCCAAAACAAAATCCATAGTTACATGCTCCCATTTCCACTCAGGAATAGGTAAAGATTGAAGTGTACCTGTTGGCCTCTGATGCTCGGCCTTAACTTGCTGACATACAAGACACTTTGCTACCAATTCTACTACGTCTCGTTTCATACCCAGCCATCAATAATTCTCCCTGATAGTCCTATACATCTTGGTGCTTCCGAGATGTAATGCATAGGCAGATGAATGGGCTTCTTCCATGATCGCCTGTCTCAACTGGTTTCCCTCAGGAACACAAACTCGGTCTCTAAACATTAAGACGTTATCCTCTCTGAGTCTGAACTCACTAACTCCCCATCGATCAATTTTTGAATTTCTTTTCTTAACTCATCATCAGACCTCTGAATGTCCTTGATCTGATTAAGTAACGAAGGTAGCACAATGAAGTTTGCCAATAAGGATCCATCCTCACCATTTCTCAACTAGACCCTAAGAGATTTCATCTCTAATAATGCTGGAAAATAACAACTCTGAAGTGTGGCTAAAGACGATGAAGACTTACGACTTAAGGCATCCACTACAACTTTCGCCTTTCCCAGATGATAGTCTATCACCAAGTCATAATCTTTTATAAACTCCAACCATCGCCTTTGCCTCAAATTAAGCTCCTTCTGAGTGAGCAAATATTTTAAACTCTTATGATTCGTAAATATCCGACAATGCTCACCATACAAGTAATGCCTCCAGATTTTTAAAGCAAATACCACTGCTGCTAACTCTAAATCATGGGTAGGGTAATTTGCTTCATGCTTCTTCAACTGCCGAGAAGCATGAGCTATTACTTTCTCGTCCTACATCAACACACACCCTAACCCCAACTTAGATGCATCATTGTACACCACAAATCCTTTACCACTCATAGGAAGTGTTAAAACGGGAGCGGAGGTTAACCGGTTCTTTAGCTCTTAAAATCAATTCTCATAAACATCATCCCACTCAAACTTAACTCCCTTACGAGTTAGACGGGTCAAAGGAGCTGCTATTAAGGAAAACCCTTGAACAAACCTCCGATAAAACCTGACTAATCCGAGGCAACTACGAATCTCCGTCACTGTCTTAGGTTGCTCCCATTGTAAAATTGCCTCTATCTTCTTGGGATCAACATATATTCCAGCTCCCGATACTACGTGTCCCAAGAATACCACTTCCTGTAACCAAAACTCACACTTCAAAAACTTTGCATACAATTGTCTTTCCTGCAAAGTCTATAATACTATACACAAGTGGGTAGCGTGCTCATCATTATCTCTCGAGTAAACTAAGATATCATTAATGAACACAATAACAAACTTGTCTAAGTAAGGGTGGAACACCCTGTTCATGAGATCCATAAAAGCTGCCGGTGCGTTAGTTAACCCGAAAGGCATGACCAAGAACTCATAATGACCGTACCGAGTCCTGAATGCTGTCTTGGGTACATCCTATTCTTTAATCTTTAACTGATGATACCCATACCTCAGATCAACCTTAGAAAACACTGTAACTCCCTGTAATTGATCGAAAAGATCATCAATCCTCGGTAACGGATACTTGTTCTTAATGATCATTCTGTTAAGCTGTCGGTAATCTATACATAACCGAAGTGTACCATCTTTCTTTTTCACAAATAAAACCGGTGCTCCCCACGGAGATATACTAGAGCGTATAAAACCCTTGTCCACTAAGTCTTGCAACTGTACTATCAACTCCTTCAACTCTACCGAAGCCACTCTATATGGAGGAATAGAGATAGGGCAGTACCCGAAAATAAATCAATGGTGAATTCTAACTCACGATCGGGAGGAAGTCCCGGTAATTCATTAGGAAATACATCGGGGAACTCACTTACTACGGGGACATTCTCTAACTTAGGTTCCTCCCTGGATATATCAATCACGTGAGCCAAGTATGCCGGATATCCCTTTCGTACCAATTTCAAAGCTTTGAGGGCCGAGATTACACAATACGGTAATACTCGACGCTCCCCCATAAATACAACTTCTGTTCCCTCTAAACTTTGGAGAATCACTTCTTTCTTAAAGCAATCCACTTTTGCTCGATGAGTGGACAACCAATCCAAACCCAAGATCAAATCAAAGTCCCGAATCCCCAAAGGGATTAAATCACCCATAAATTCTTCTTCCCCAACTTTAATACCACAGTCTCTATAATACATATTTCTTACTAACCGCTTGCCTAGAGGAGTATGCACTATAATCTCTTCCTTTAATGGTGACAGGTTCTTATCTGAGAATGATGCAAATGATATGCTCACGTATGATCTATCGGAGCCCGAATCTATCAAAACATGTGGATCTTTCTCAAACACAATCATAGTACCTGTCACTGTGCTAGGTCAAACCCGGGCTTCATCCTCAGTCACTGCAAAGACCTTGGTTGAAATCTGGGGCTGCGATTTGGAAGATGGCTGCTCTAGGGTATTACTCCCCATGACTGACCTTATCACTAGGCCTTGTCTGGACTGTGATCCCGAAGTGTCTCTCCGCGGTATACTAGGACGAGTCAGAGGAGTAGAAGTAGCTATTGTACCCCGTCTCAGCTGAGGACAATCTCTCTTGATATGCCCCTATTAGCTGCATTAAAAACACTTCACAGGCTGTCTACATGACCCAACATGAAATCCTCCACAATTACGGCATCTGTCCAATCCTCCTGAAGTCCTCCCTTAACTAGTCATCACTAGTCGATCAAATCTAGAAGATCTCAGCTGTGACTGCTGAGACGGAGGTTTAGTGGATGCCACAGATGGTAAGGTAGTACTTCCTGCAGCAGATGTTGAATCTTTACCTCTTTTTGAAGATTGGCCCGAGAACGTAGGCAGATTTCTTCTCTTTGCGAACTCAGCTCGGATCCGTCTATTCTCAGCGGCGAGCTTCTCAGCCCATAAGGCCATCTGCACAACTTCCTTATATGACTCTTGCCAGTCACTATCATACGCTCCCGTATCTCATTACGGAGTCCCTCATCAAAGTAGTTTACCTGATCTTGCTCCAATCTCACCAACTCAGGTACATACAACATCAGCTCATTAAAACGAGTTTCATACTCCTCAATGGTCATGTTCCCTTGTTTCAAACTAAAAAATTCTCTATTTTTCTCTTTCTGATGGAAATAGGTGTAATAATGACCATCGAACTCTTGGAGGAAATCCGTCCAAGTTAGCAGTATAGGAGAGCGAGACTTCACTGAATTCCACTAGGTACGGGCTTTCTTCTCAAATAACCCTATAGCCACCTTCAATTTCATCTCATCATCTAATCCCATATCTGCCAATGTCTCTGATACCTGAATAACCCAATCCTTAGCTACGATCGCATCCAACTCACCAGTAAATGAGACGTAACCTAGCTGTCTAGCTTCCTTCAATTTCTTAGAAATGGAGACGTCCGGTGTTTGGGGTGGAATAGGAGGTGGTGGTATTGGGGCTGTTATAGGGAAAACAGTGGGTGGAACTAGAGCAGTCTGAGCCTAGCCCTCAAGAGCAGCGAGAAAAGCCGCTAATGCTTGAGCTGCCTCGGGTGTCATGGCAGGTACGCCAGGAGTAGCAACAGGTGGTGGAGGAGGTACAGGAATTTTTGTAGACTCAGCAGTAGGAACTGCTCTAAAAGAAGATGCAGCCGACTCCTCTTCTATGAAATCTGACCGACTTTGTTTGGGGTGACCTCTTCCCCTACCGGTAGATCTAGTGACAGGTGGTAGCTCATGTCGAGGAGGCATAATGATCTACAAGAAGAACGAAATTGGTTTAGACTTAAGACTCTATATGCAACTACATGCAACTAACTAATCTTAACTGGGCCACACTAACATTGTAAATTATTTTAAAATAACTTTAAATCCAAGAACTTTAAAAATCAAAAACTTTTTTTAAAACCATAAGCTTTTAAACTTGGCTCTAATACCAACCGAATTGTCACGACCCGGAACTTCTCTCAGGCCTATGACAACCGCCTCGACGTTTCGATTGACACTCATTACCCGAAATGCCAATCAGAACCCCGCAAGGCTTACATATTAGTTTCTTGCCTTTCTTGTGAGTAATCATTTTTAAATATTCTGTTTTAAACAATTACCAGTCGTTTCTGGCTCGAGTAAATCAAAAGATAAAAATATATCATTTTTTTATATAAAACAATATAAAATAGAAACACGTGTAAATAATCTTTTGTAACGTGAAAGTAAAATAAATTCATACATGCAAAAATTTACAAAGTTATAATGTACAAGAATAATTACAATGACAAGTGGCCCAAAATACACCCAGTGTTGGTGCTAGTAACCTACTATCTATGAGATAAAGGGGTCAACTGGAATCCTCGACAAAATCGGGTATCTACAAGCTACCACAGACCTGAAATGTTTGGAAAGGAGGTGGGTGAGATTTTGCAATCCCAATGAGTAAACAGACATTATCATAAATATCTAAAGGCGAGTAAAATGGAGGCAAGTTTAAACAACAAATTACAAACCATTTCATAAGGTTTTCAATTTATTAAAACAAGGCTTATGACTTTGTAAAACAAGGCTCAAGCCAAAACTAATCCTCGGGGATACCTTGGCCGAGGCATCTAACGGAGTTCGCCAAGGTAGTTATGATATTTACATATGAAACACATTTTTATTTTTAAAACAAGCCATTCCTTGGCGTTGGCCGAGTTACACATTCACGTGGGGGTTCGACGTGAAGTCAGCTCTAATACTACACTGGGAGTTACCCTCCTCGCCTTTACAATCGGAGTAATTATATAATCGGGTTTACCGTGCCCCTCTAATAGGCAGTCCACGGAAACCCGTCACTGCAGTGACTAAACTCACCAATTTTAATAAAATTTCGACAGTATAACATGGCTTTTATTTATTTACCCAGCTTGCATAGTAAAAGACAGCTTACATAAATTCCCAATACAATTATAACATATAGCCACATATACTCATATATCATAAGCCATTCATAGGAAAATATATATTTCAAAATAATTGGCAGCCTCCAATTAGTCAATTTTATAATCAAAAGTTTCTTATTTCAGAAAATCAAGACAATATATTTATTTGTCACATTTATTTCTAAAACATCAAAAATCCCATTTTAATCACATTTTCGTTTCTAAAATCCATGAAGAGCATTTAAAAATAAACTCTAGATAATTTACAATAATAATAGGTTTACTCACCGTTTGTACAAATTAAATGCTTTCTAGGTGCCCCGATCACTGTTCGTCGGGTACGACTTCCTTGCCTTTACCGGAAGGCTCTCCTCCTAAACACATTGCAAAATTTACCCAATTCACCACATTGATGTTAAATCACTATATAATTGACTTAAATCCTATACTAATGCATGGTATGAAATGCAATAGCCTAAAACGGCTTAAACGCGGTATTAACCTATTTTTGGCACTTTACCCGATAAATTGCTAACGCGCTCCATTTTAGCTCTAAATTGTCCCATTTTCTCTCCAACATTTCTAACCATTAAATATCAGCCAATAACCTTCTAAAATCACCAAAATCAGCTCACTTTCCTCCTTGAAAAATTCGGTCAAAAATGGGACATTTACTCGGTTAATTTTTCACTTTGTTTTTCTATCACATTTAACCATTTTTCATCATTTTCTCTTCATTTCTCTTAGAATAAAAATCAATTCACCATCATTGTACATCATTGAAGATTCAGCCAAGGGTGGGTATTGTGAAAATTTCATGCTTTCTTGCCCAATTTTATTTCTATACACATTTAACTAACTAAAACTACCAATTTAACTAAAAATCAAAACCTAAAAATTCCATAATCTCTCCCCTATAATATCGGCCAGCCCTTGGTTTCACTTTCTGATCTCTCTCCTCAAGCATGCTTAATGGAAATAGAGGTATAGGAAAGGTAGAAATCAAGGTAAAATCGAAAAATCTTACCGTTAAACGCATAAACGGACAAAAAACGCGATTTCCCCTTTGAATTTTCTAGTTTTCCTTTGTTTTTCTCTTTTCTTCTTTTCCTCTCTATTTTCTCCCTTGTTCTTTCCTTATGGCCGGTCAGCACTTAATATGGGGTTTAAATGGGCTGACTTTTCATTAAAATAATATTAAATCATTAAAAAGTGCCATGTGTCACTTTCCCATTGGCCCCTTTTTAAAATTTCATCCATTTGTTTCCAAATTTTCACCATACACTTGTCCCACATATCCATAGCTTAGATAAATTTCTCAGACTTATCCAAAGTCTTGGTGGAGTAATTTTTAAAATTTACACTTTTGCCCTCGTAAAAGTGAAAAATTACATTTTTACCCAAAAAAATTGAAAAATTGCCCATAGACATATTTTTCATCCCTTATGCTCATACCATTCCCCAATTTGTCAAATTTGATCTAAATGCTCTCAAAATCTCAAATTTTATCCGCAAGTGGCAAAATTACGATTTTACCCCTGAACATCAAAATTTCTAATTTTACCCCAAATGAACCCTCGAACTTCGAACAATCATTTTTAGTCATTCCTAGACTGTAAAATATTAAATTTTATCCTACGATTCCTATTTGAACTAGTTCGAGGTTAAATCAACTCAAGTGTACCGTTAGGTACAATACCGGGTTTCGTCTATTCTTAGGACTTTCCCAGCGTAATAACATGCTACTCAGTGCATGTATGTCATGACATGTGTTTATAGGGTCGGGTTTTACAGACCATATACTCCTTCTTCATGGAAAATTTTGATACTGAATAAAATATTAATATTTTAATATTATTTTATTCTAAAAATTTCCTCTTGTCTCCTTTTGTCCCGGTACCCAAAATACCTTATTATGCCTCAATTGACTTCCGAATCACCTTTTATCTCATAATTTCTTCTTTGATAAAAATATTATTATTTTATTATTATTTCCTCGCGTGCGGAATATTTTAGCCCAAACTATTCCTTTCATCTTTCATTACTTTTAAATATTATAATTAACCTCAATTGGCATCCGATAATTTTTATTAGTCACCATATCAAAGTACGGGGTATTATAGTCTCCCCCACTTAAATAGAATTCATCCTCGAATTCACGTTGGTGCTAAGTTATCAATCTCACTTTATGATCTTATTCCATTTCTTTTTTTATAGGGAATTTTGATTTATTCACCTCGTTCACCTCCAATTCAACTTGAATACTTTACTTATGTCTATTATTAACCTTTAAAATCAGATCAGTAGTACACTTCACAATCATGATCTCTTATATTGAGACTCCAAGCATGCCTCAAACATTATCATTAAATTTGAACCATAACTCCATCTCAATCATACCGATTTCGATCACATATTATACTTGCTTATGTATACTTAATCACCATTTTATTATTTCGCTCCTTGTCAAAATTCTCAACATTGATTCATTCATCTTATCCCCATACGCTATTATGTAGCCTACAACATTATAAACATTCCATATTTATTTCTGTACATAGTCTCAACGTTGAGGAAGGTTAATGCCTTCACTTATTCCCACATACTTTTGGTTTATCTTGCATTTATGCCACATACTTCAATTATTCCCACGCTATGGATTACCATTCTTTAATCTCATTTTTCTGACTATATTTCCCAAAATTTCTTATATCATCATAGTTCAACTTCTAATAGTACTTCTTGTCGTTGTACCATCTATACAACTCATCAAATACATAAAGTTCAAATCTCAAATTACTGAGAACAATTCTTCACCTCAGTTTGTCAAGTCATCAATTTCACATATACGTATGTACATGCATTTTCAAATATCAACATTCCTCGTTATGCATAGGGATCCATGTGTTCACATGCCTTGGACTACATTCCCCTTTATTCATGCCCATCCCTATCCAAGATTCAATAAAATAATCCTCATAGTGCTTGTCAACATTCTTGTTATGCCTATGCATAACTTCATATCTTTTATATCATTTCCCATTTATATGCTTGAGTTTCATCGTACTATATATCCTTGCATCACAATGTCGTTAATCACATCTCACTTGCTAAATGTAATTTGCATTAAATTGCAATCTAGTATTCGTATATGCTTTATAATCTCGTTGATATTTCAAAGGTTTATCTTTATTGGATCATTGCATTTTATGTAATACCACCATCCCTAAAAGTCATCTTTATTTCTCAATTATTCTTCATACGTCTAACATATATATATTATATCCTTGTTTCATTTCGACTTTAATGAAACACTTAAAACTTACACTCATTTGAATCGTGCATGCCTCAAGCATTTCCAAATTCCAATTCCATACTACATTAGGAAGTTTTCATTACCGGACTTCATTATCCAGATCATCTTCAATCATCCTTTGTTCTATTCTTCCATACTAATGTGACATCATTCTCCTTGGACTAATTTGCAGTTTGTACTTGAAACTGCAAGACTTGAAACAAGGTCCTCCTCAAGTACTTTTCAATGTCAATACGAATATCTCTTTTAGCTTACGGCTTCCTTTTTACAACCACATAACTTAATGCTTGCTTTCACAAGATCCCTAGCAAAATTTCTCTTGAGTATTTCCTTGGGGATACTTATCTTAAACTTACGTCTCACGGCATGTGATCACTTAACCCGTGACTTGGTTGTTAGGCTCCTCAGCAAGTTTAAAAAATCCCACATTTTATACTTGCCGTGTATGATTGTAATTCTTTCTCAAAGATGTTTGTGCATTCCTGAAACACTTAGTCTCTTATTTGCTCCTTAACATCCCGAGCATATCGTTCTATAGACATGCACTTATTCTTAAAGATATATAAATACATAGTCATCCATTCAATCCCCAATTCATCTTCATAGGTTTCTAGTGTGTCACACAATTGGCCTTGTGTTGTTACTAACCCTCTTCATTTAGCTGAGTCAAGACAAGAATTGTAAATTCTCATAACGATATTCTGGATAAACCCATTTGCTATACCACTGTTGTAGTCCTTCATTCACACTTCCATCACTTGGTATTGACATCCCTTGTCAATATCTCATATATTCATCTAACTCTTCACTCCCTTTTTCCTTAGCCTTTGACAAGGCTTAATCTCTCATCTTCCTTATTTCTTAGGATTTATCTTTGGTCAACATATTATTCATCTTAATACTTCACATGGTATCTTATCTCAATGTAGCCATCTCAAGAATCTTTCAACTTATCTTTTAATTATATGCGTATATACAAGGCAATAATGAAACTTTTCAATTCATTCATGTAGGCATTCTCCGAAACATTTAAAACTCCTAAATAACAAAGCTTAATGACCAATGGCGATAATTCAGCTTGTAAGCTCATTATCGTGCCACTCCCATCTTGCTCATGCATCCTAGACATGAGGTGTCCCCAACGCTACGACGCTAGAAAATCAGTGCTGCAGCGTCGCGGCTGCTGGACATGGGATAGTTTCAACACTGCAGTGCTAAAGAGTTAGTGCTATAGCGTTGTGGCTGTTGGAATTTTCTTCGACAAATAAGTTTTTCTGTCAAGCTCGGCTCTACAATATGTTTATTATGCCATTCCTACATAAGAATGTATGTTTGCTTACTTGGGTACCTTGGAAATCGTTAAAGACGGTATTGTAGCAAATGGTACAATTAAGTTGAATTAAGTCTCGAATTAGACCAAATAGAGATTTTAAGATGAAATTGAGAATTTTAAAACCCTAGAATGACTTAAAATGGTGATTTAGACTTCGAAGACCGATTTGGAGTCAAATTGAAATTTTCATGACCTAGGGGCAAAATGGTCATTTTGCTACCCAAGGTTAAGATGTGAGTGTTGGATGAAATTTTTGACTAAGATTGATCATTTGGAGTATAATTTGAGTTTGAGTAGTGAACAATTTTAATTTCGGTGTTTTTTATAGGATAAGGGTAAAATAGTCATTTTGCCACCCCTGGGTCAAAATTGTAATTTTACACCACCCAACACTTGTCTAGCACATGGATTTTACCCATTATTATCATAGATAATTGAAGGATTTTATGTGGTGGAGAAAGAAAACTGAATAGTTAAGAATTTAAAAATGGACCAAATGTAAGGTGACAAGTGTCAAGCTTTTATTTCTTTATTATTTTCCTTAAAAATTAGNTTTCCTTATAAATTAGCACAAAACCAGCCCATTTCTCTTCATTATGGTTGCCCTCACCAAGGAGAAGCAAGAAAAAGGAAGAACAAAACCCTAGGTGGAAAAATTCAAAGGAAAAGTGTGAAAATTCAAGGAAACAAGTGAAAAAAGCTAAGATTTTTTCAATTAAGCTTGAGATCTCTCTTTCTTAAGCATTTTTTCTTATTTTCCATGGTTGAATCACATGAAATCATGATGAATCCCTTGCTGGCCAAACACTTAGAGGGAGGTTTTGATGCTTGATTTGGTTAGATTTCAATTTATTTTAGTATTTTTAGTTAGTTAGTGATGTGTAGCATGAAAAGCCAACAGGAAAAATTCACTTCCTCCCATCACCCATCATTGGCCGAATCTTCCATGTAGAGTATGGATGGTGGATTTGATTTTATTTCAAGTGAATTGGTTAGGAAATGATGAATTACGATGAGAAAATCAAGTAGGAAAAATCATAGTGTTGATGCACCCGCCATGGCCAAATTTTCCAAGAGAAAATGTGAGGATGATTTTGCCATATTTCAAGTTATTTAATTTGTGTTTGATGATTTGGAGTATTGGGAGAGAAATGGAATTATTTGGAGTTGAATTGGACGTATTGGCCAATTAATCGGGTGATAAATCGAATTAGACCAATACCATTTTATTTAGGCACACAATTGAACTTACATTGAACACTGTATTTAGATGGTTACCTGAGTATTTCACATCCAATTTCATGCATTAGTATAAAGCCTGAATTGGTTTTATAACAATTTAGCACAAATGTAGTAAATGGCTTATTGTGCTTTATGTCTAGGTGGTGAGCATTCTGGCAAAAGTAAAGAGATAGTACCCGAGGATCAAGAATCGGAGTACTCGAAATTCGATTTCCATTACAGTGAGTAACCTTATTATCATCTTAATTATCTAAAGTAGTTTTTATTCGTTTTTGTGATTTGATAGAAAAAAGAGTTTAAATGGTAAATCTTTATGTTTTATAAGCAAAATGTGATTAAATGAAATGATTATATAAAATTGTCTTGATATTGAATGATGGTTTTGAAAATGGAGTAATTAGAGACTAATTGTTGTGTTATAAATCATGGTTTGAATTAAATGGCTTATGATAATATTGGCATGAATGGTTGAACTGGTAAATGTGCTGAAAATGTATGAACTGTTGATTTGCCTTGAGAGGCTGTAAAATAAAATAATTTCCATGTCATGCTATTGCAAATTTTATTGTATGGTAGGTTTAGCTTGCTGCAGTGGACGGGTTCTGTGGACCAACCTTTTTGAGGGCCACGAAATCTTGTTATATTCTTACCTCAGTTGGCGAGGCACGTAGGGTAACTCCCGAGGTACAACTTTAGAGTTCACTTCACGCCAAACCACCACGTGAGGGTGAACTCGGCCAACGCTAAGGAACGACTATGTTTTCAAAATAAAAACATGATTTATGCGTACATGACTTTTTAACAGCCTTGGCTGACTCTGTTGGGATAGCCTCAGGCCAAGGTATCCCTGATAACTGAGTATGAGAATGATTTTGACACGAGCCAAGCTTTTTAGGAAATCATAAGCCTCGTTGTTTATTTGGGTGAAATGAATCTATTTTATCTTATTAAAATGAGTTCAAAATGCTGTGAATCATTTTTATGTTAAACTATTTTATCTGTCTCCATTTACTTAGCTTTAGATATTTTAGATGGCACTTGTTTACTCACTGGGATTATATAATCTCACCCCCCTCATTTCCACCCATTTCAGGCTCAGGATAGTCGGTAGATAGCTCATTTCGTTGAGGGCTACAGTTGGACTTGCATCCTAAAAAACTATAGGTTTACCGCTTTTGATACTTTTGGTCGTTCGTGGGCCCATGTGTCACTGTAAATTAAATCTTATGCTTTGGTTATCTGTATTACAGTACGTATAAATTTATTTAGCTTTTACGCTACAAAAATTATTTACCAGTAACTCTATAAATATTGTTTTATAAGAAAATAGAATATTTTATTCAATATTTTTATTATATTCAAATAGTTATAGTTTCACTTTAAATGAATGTTTTAGACATCTAAACTTATTTTTGATTATGAAATATGTGTTTTCCACTCGCATACTACATTTTTAGCTAGTTTTGAGATTTTTGAGGAAAAATGACCAAAATACCCCTATGAGAAAAAATTATTTTTCTATTGTTTTGATTTGGAAATAGTTTATAATATCTCCAAACATGATACTTAACAACTGTTGCTCACAGGGGAGGTGTGAAAACTGATATTAAAGCCTTGCAAGGTTTCGGTTGGCATTCCGGGCAATGAATGTCTATCGGGATGTCGAGGCGGTTGTCACGGGCTCGAAGGGAGTACCGGGTCATGACATCTTCCATCTTTAAAGTTACTACAAGGATCATGCTCAACCATTTGGCTTTCCTCCAAGCCTATCCCATAATTTTCATGACCATGTTTATCTTCTATTTTGTTTATCATATGCACTAAGCCGAATCAATATTTTTCAAACTCATTTTATCCTTTAACACTTATCTTCAACTAATAAGTCTCACCTTAGAACAATCTTCCCATATTGTGCATTAAATTCTCAATATATAATACGACAAATAAAATTATTCACCATTTATGACATTCCACAATTCCTTGGGTTTGTTGCCTATCATAGGCGACTGCTTGTACGTCCCCTTCCTTTTTTTGGGACATATTCCCTTTTTTCTAGCCAATAGCTTCATTCTCTTCAATCTTTTCATTTTTTATAGCTCTCTCTATTATCTCTTTAGATAAGACAGAGTTCGCGAAGTTTTTCATGGCATTGCCAATCAATCATTCATAGAATAGAGCTTTGAGTGTGTTTATGAACAACATAGTCATTTCTTTATCAGTGAGAGGTGGCTAACTTGCGTTATCGTATCTCTCCATCTTTGGGTGTACTAAAGGGTGAGCAAAACCAATCTAGACCAATTACCCACCCAAACCAAATGCGATTTGGGCAAAATGGTTTGATCTAATTGGTCCATTGGGTCAATTGGTCCAAAATATTTGGTCCAATTGGTTTTTTGGTCGGTTCTTGGTTTTAAAATTTTTGGACCAATTCACCTAAAAAACAAAACTAATTTTTCATATATTTATATATATAGTCATATATATAATTTTTTTTATATATTAAGAAGAATTGATAGTAAACTTAATTAATAATATATTTAAAATAGATTAGGGTATTGTACGTACGTATACAAATCATAATCATTGTTATTTAATATAAGTTATATATATTTATTTATAAATCTGTATTAATATGAAACTACAAGTTATGTATTTTAAATGATATAAGTTATATGTTAATATTATAATATATGATAGTAAATATCCTACATATTAATATGTTATAATTATTAATAACTATAAATGAAATTTTCTTGTCAATGGATGGCATCTACTTCATGTTTCACGATGTGATAATCCAAATATGATCTATTTTAACCACAAATGAAAAACATTTCGATTTGAAATCATTTATAAGATTATATAACCATTTAAAGTGAGTAACTAGGCTTTCGATAATATGAGTGACTATAAATGGACTTTTCTTAACAATGAATGGCATCCGCTTCATGTTTCCTAGTGCAAACATAAAATTATGATTAATTTTCAAAAGAAATGAAAAAGATTTCAACGTAAAATCCTTTTTAAGATTATAAAATCATTTAAAGCGAGTAACAAGGCTTTCGAAGGCATAAGTGACTATAAATGGACTTTTCTCGTCAATGGTTAGCATCCACTTCATGTTTCTCAATGTAAACATCTAATTATGATTGATTTTATTCAAAAATGAAAACAATTTTGATTTAAAATCGTTTATAAGATTATAAAACCATTTAAAGTGAGTAACAAGGCTTTTGATAGCATGAGTGACTATAAATGGACTTTTTTTGTCAATGGATGGCTTTCGCTTCATGTTTTCTGATGTAAACATCCAGTTATGATCTATTTTAACCAGAAACAAAAAAGATTTTGAATTAAAATCATTTATATGATTATAAAACCTTTAAAGCAATTCACTAGGATTTTTCGATGGCAAAAGTAACTATAAATGGACTTTTCTTGTCAATGGATCGCATCTGTTTTCTATTTCTTAATGCAAACAATCAATTATGACCAATCTTAATAAATAATGAAAAAAATTTTAATTTAAAATCATTTACAAAATTATAAAACCATTTAAGGCAAATAACAAGACTTTCGAAGGCATGAGTGACTATAAATGGACTTTTTTTGACACAAATGTCATTGCCTTTATGTTTTCCAAACCAAACCTCTAGTTATGATAGGTTTCACCAAAAACAAAAAGATTTTCACTTAAAATTATTTATAGGACCATAAAACCAATTAAAGTGAATAATAAGGCTTTCGAAGGCATGAGTGTCTATAAATGGACTTTTCTTGTCAATGGATGGCATCTGTTTCATATTTCCTAATGTAAACATCCAATTATGAACAATTTTAACAAAAAATGAAAAAGATTTTGAATTAAAATCATTTATAAGATTATAAAACCATTCAAAGCGAGTAATAAGGCTTTCGAATGCATGAGTGACTGTAAATGGGCTTTTCTTGTCAATGGATGGCTTCTAGTTCATGTTTCCTCGATGCAAACATCCAATTATGATCTATTTTAACTAAAAATAAAAAAGATTTCATTTTAAAATCATTTATATATGATAAAATCATGTAAAGCGAGTAATAAGGGTTTCAATGGCATAAGCAACTATAAATGGACTTTTCTTGTCAATGGATGGTTTTCACTTCACATTTCCCAATGCAAACATCCAATTATGATATGTTTGAAACAAGAATGGAAAAGATTTTAATTTAATATCATTTATAAATTATAAAATCCATTTAAAGCGAGTAACTAGGGATTCGATGGATGAGTGATTATAAATGAGCTTTTCTTGTCAATGGATAGCATTTGCTTCACTTTTCCCAATGCAAACATCCAATATGATCTGTTTTAACAAAAAACAAAACGATTTCAACTTAAAATCATTTATAGGATTATAAAACCAGTTAAAACTAGTAACAAGGGTTTCGAAGGCATGAGTGACTATAAATGGACTTTTCACGTCAATGAATGTCATCTGCTTCACATTTCCCAATGAAAAATAGAATTATGATGGTTTTGAACCGAAACAAAAGTGATTTTGATTTAAGATCATTTATAAGATTATCTAACAATTTAAAGTGAGTAACTAGGCTTTCGATGGCATAAGTGACCATAAAAGGACTTTTCCTATCAATGGATGCTATTTGCTTCACGTTTCTCGAAGCAAATATCCAATTATGATAAATTTTAACCAAAAATGAAAAACATTCCAATTTTAAACCATATATGAGATTATAAAACTATTTAAAGCAAGCAGCAAGGCTTTCGAAAGCATGAGTAACTACAAACGGACTTTTCTTGTCAATGGATGGCATCCGTTTGATGTTTACCACTGTAAACATCCAATTATGATTGATTTTAACCAAAAATGAAAATGATTTCAATTTCAAATCCTTTATCAGATTATAAAAACATTTAAAGCGAGTAATAATACTTTCGAGGGCAAGAGTGACTATAAATGGACTTTTATTATAAATGGATAGCTTTTGCTTCATGTTTCTTGATGCAAAAATCAAATTATAATCTGTTCAAACCAAAAACAAAAAATATTTTGATTGAAAATCATTTATAAATAACAAAGCTATTTAAAGCGAGTAACAAGGCTTTTGAAGGCTTGAGTGACTTTAAATAGACTTTTCTTGTCCATGGATGTCATTCGCTTTATGTTACCAGTTGCAAACATCCAAATATAATATGTTTTAACCAAAAATGAAAAAGATTTTGTTTTGAAGTCATTTACAACATTATAAAAGCTTTTTAAGCGAGTCACTAGGCTTTCGATGGCATGAGTGACTATAAATTGACTTTTCTTGTGAATGGATGACATTCACTTCACGTTTCTTGAAGCAAACATCCAATTATCATTGATTTTAATAAAAAATGAAAAAAAGTTTGATCTAAAATCATTTACAAGATTATAAAACTATTTAAAGAAAGTAACAAGGCTTTCGAAGGCATGAGTGACTATAAATGGACTTTTCTTGTCTATGGATGGCTTCTACTTCACGTTTCCTGATGCAAACATCCCATTATGCTTTGTTTTAACCAAAAATAAAAAAAATTTTGATTTGAAATCATTTATAAGATTATAAAAGTATTTAAAGCAAGTAACAAGGCTTTCGAACACATGATGACTATAAATGGACTTTTCTTGTCAATGCATGGCTTTCGCTTCATGTTTCCTAATTCAAACAGCCAATTACGCTATGCTATAACCAAAAAAGAAAAGGATTTTGATATGAAATAATTTATAAGATTATAAAACTATTTAAAGTGAGTAACAAGGCTTTTGAAGAAATAAGTGTCTATAAATGGACTTTTCTTATCAATGGATGGCATCCACTTAATGTTTCATGATGCAAACATCCAATTATGATTGATTTTAACCAAAAATGAAAAAGATTTCAATTTAAAAGCATTTATAAGATTAGAAAACCGTTTAAAGAAAGTAGCAAGGCTTTTGAATGCATTAATGACTATAAATGGACTATTTTTGTCAATGATGGCATTCTCTTTACGTGTTTCTTGATTCAGACATCCATTTATGATTGATTTTATCCAAAAATGGAAATAAAATACCCCGTACTTTAATATAGTGGCTAATTGTGAAACCCCGACCTCCATAGATGCGTGACTAGAGGTAGACTGTTGAATGCATCAAATTCACATATTTAATGGGAGATTAAATACCTAATTAGTCCAAGTTGGACTAGATTTAGGATTGAATTTAGGTATTTTATTTATTTTATTAGTGTAGTTTAATTTATGTTTAAATATTTATTTTTAATTAATGATGCTAGTTTTACATAATTTATAATTATTTTATGTTTTTATAGGAGTAGGATCAAAAATAATTTCAATTGGTGAAGAAAGGTGCATAATTAACTGTTGCTTTATTTGCATATGTTTCAGTTTTTCAAACGTATCTCCCACTAAAAAAGTCAAAATAACATTACTTTTAGACCATTAGAAAGCTAAGAGGTAGGGCTACAACTTTCATGTTTACCACTTTGACCAGTTCTGATCGGAAAGTGATCAAAATCTTTGTCAAATTTAAGGCACTGCACTAGAAGAACAAAAAGAGGTATTTTTGTAAATTCCGTGAAACTTTGATTGACTTTAGGATAAATATCTCATTTCTTCCAACACCTTCTCCTCACTTCCAGCAGCTTCTTCTTCTTCTTCTCCCCATCTTTTTCCCTCACTAAACGTTTTCCCACTTCAATGGAAAAGAAACCTTAAAGCCTCCATAACTTTCTCGAATTAACTCTTATTCTCATGCTTTTGTACACTTTTTCATAGGGTTTTTCATACTATTTCACCTTTACACCTCAAGAACTCTCAAAAGCTCCTCCTTTGCACTTTCTCTCACTAGCTGAACATTTTCGGAGAGAGAGAGATAGACTTTCCTTGATAGCTTGAAGAACTCTTGAAAAGAATTCCACTATAAAGCCACTAAGGTGAGTAATGAGTTAGATTTGATTTTTGAGTTGTTGATGATGGCCAATAATTAGGTTTGTGGGCTGATTTATTGTTGAAAGTTATGTAATCATGTCTAGTGTAAACAACAACTACTTAAATGATAAATGGAAGCTAGTTAGGAATAACTAGTAAAACTTGATTTAGGAAACAACTTTTGGAATAGTATTTATGTAAATTGAGTTAGTGTGATGCTATTTTGTGTGATAGGTTCCAACGAGACTCCACATCTCCATTCAGGGCATTAGACGGAGTTAGAGTCGATCAAAGCATCAACAAAGACATTGTGAGTGAACTTGCATTAAAATGTTTTGGGATAAATGCATACGTGTTTAATTGAATCACTTGAAATGTTTTATCGGACTTTTCTTTAAAACGTGCATGGGAACAAGCCCTTGATGAAATGTTTTTATGTGGTAAAATATGTGATATAATGAAACCATGTGTTCCTATATTATATGGATATGTTTGTTATGCTATGAGTGATAATGCTGTATAATAGCTATAACCATGCATGTGTGGTGTGGGAGTGCACATGACAGTGCCGGTGGTGTGCGGTGTTGCAGTGCACATACCTGTAATGATGTGGGTAGGAGTGCGTGTGATGAGATTGAAATGTGCGTGTAGGGAGTACACATGATGATATTGAAATGTGCGTGTAGGGAGTGCACATGATGATATTGCCTTGTGCGTGTAGGGAGTGCAGATGAGCTGAGTAAGGCGGTGGTGGTGTACATGTATATATATATATATGCTATAGACAAGTTATGAAAATAAAAAATGTGATTGTACTATATGTTATAAAATACCTTTCTACTGCAGCAAGAAACCCTCTGTTTTGCTTATCTTGATTGGATATTTGCTATAGTTTTTACTCTTTTCAACTCCATTACGGATTATAAATCCTTCATCTTAAGGGATTAAATAATTAAGGGTTGAATTAAGGGCTTTACGAGAAAGTAAACTAAATTGCATTGTTTTTAAAATAAGTGCATCGTGTTTTCAAAATCTTTCCACATCGTTTGCTTGTTCCCTTCCTATGTTCACTCACTGAGTTTATACTCATTATTTTCAACTTCATGTTTTAGTTTTTAGGTTTGAGGGTAGTTGGTAGGTCGCCCTGACACTAAATGTTAGCACCCACACCCAGAGTCATTCCACTAATAGTCAAGGTCTTTGTATATGCACATATATATTTAATGCGAATTGTTAAGATACATTTGACAAACTATCTACGTAAATTTTGATTTATGATGCCAGTGCGAGTATTTACTTTGGTTCTATGAATTATCTTCGAAGAAATTAGCATTCGAACACTATTAAGTATAGATCTTAAAGAAATATGAATGATAGATGGACTAATGTACAGATTCATATAGGAACTTGCTTAGGCCTAGTGGGTTGTGCCTATTGGGTCCTTGCGTCGGTCATGGCTTGGGATTGAGCTATGATAGAAAAGAGTTTGATTTAAAAAAATTTACAAGATTATAAAACCGTTTAAAGCAAGTAACAATGCTTTCGAACGTATGAGTGACTATAAATGGACTTTTCTTGTCAATGATGGCATCCACTTTACATTTCTTGATTCAAACATCCATTTATGATCGGTTTATCCAAAATGAAACAGAGTTTGATTTAAAAAGTCTACAGGATTATAAAACCATTTGAAGCAAGTAACAAGGCTTTCAAAGGCTTGAGTGACTATAAATAAACTTTTCTTGTCAATGGATGGCTTTTGCTTCATGTTTCCTAATGCAAACATCCAGTTATGCTTTGTTTTAATCAAAAATGAAAAAGATGTTGGTTTGAAATCATTTATAAAATTATAAAACCATTTAAAGCAAGTGACAAGGCTTTCAAATGCATGAGTGACTGCAAATGGATTTTTCTTTTCAATGGATGGCATCCACTTCCTGTTTCCCAATTCAAACAAGCAATTATGCTCTGTTTTAACCAAAAATTAGAAAGATTTCAACTTGAAATCATTTGTAAGCTTATAAAACCATTTAAAGTAAGTAATAAGGCTTTCAAAGGAATGAGTGTCTATAAATGGACTTTTCTTATCAATGGATGGCATCTGCTTAACATTTCACAATAAAAAAATCAAATTATGATCGATTTTAACCAAAAATGAATCAAACATCCATTTATGATCAATTTTATCCAAAAATGAAAAAGAGTTTGATTTAAAAAAATTTACAAGATTATAAAACTATTTAAAGCAAGTAACAAGGCTTTTGAACGCATGAGTGACTATAAATAGACTTATTTTGTCAATGATGGCATTCGCTTTACATTTCTTGATTCAAACATCCATTTGTGATCGATTTATCCAAAAATGAAAAAGAGTTTTGATTTAAAAAAATTTACAAGATTATAAAACCATTTAAAGCAAATAACAAGGCTTTCAAAGGCATGAGTGACTATAAATGGACTTTTCTTGTCAATGGATGGCTTTTGCTTCACATTTTCTAAAGCAAACATCCAATTATGATCTGTTTTAACCAAAAACAAAAAAGATTTTGATTTGAAATCATTTGTAAGATTATAAAACCATTTTAAGCGAGTCATTAGGCTTTCGATGGCATGAATGAGTACAAATGGACTTTCCTTACCAATGGATGGTATCCACTTCATTTTTCCCGATGCAAACATCAATTTATGAATGAATTTAACCAAAAATGAAAAAGATTTTGATTTAAAAGCCTTTATAAGATTATAAAGCCATTTAAACTAAGTAACCAAGCTTTCGAAGATACGAGTGATTGTAAATGGACTTGTCTTCTCAATGCATGGCATGTGTTTCATGTTTCTTAATGGTAACATACAAATATGACCTGTTTTAACCAAAAACAAGAAATTTCGATCTAAAATCATTTATAAGATTATAAAACCATTTAAAGCAAGTAACAAGGCTTTCGAAGGCATGAGTGAATATAGATAGACTTTTCTTGGCAATGATCGCTTTTGCTTCACATTTCTAGATGCATATATCCAATTATGATATATTTTAATAAAAATGAAAAAGATTTTGATTTAAAATCATTTAAATATTATAAAACCATTTAAAGTGGTTAACAAGACATTCGAAGGTATGAGTGACTATAAATGAACTTTTCTTATCAATGGATGGCATCCTCTTCACGTTACCCAATGCAAACATGCAAATATGATTTGTTTTAACCAAAAACAAAAGAAATTTCGATTTAAAATCATTTATATGATTATAAAACCATTTAAAACAAGTAACTAGAATTTTGATTGCATAAATGACTATAAATGGACATTTCTTCTTAATGGATAGCTTTCACTTCACGTTTCCAATGTAAACATCAAATTATGTTCGATTTTTACCAAAAATGAAAAAGATTTCAATTTAAAATCATTTATAAGATTATAAAACTATTAAAAGGGATTAACAATGATTTCGAAGGCATCAGTGACTATAAATGGACTTTTCTTATCAATTGATGGCATCTGCTTCATGTTTCCCAATGCGAACATCCAATTATGATCGATTTTAACCAATAATGGAAAAGATTTCGCTTTAAAACCATTTATAAGATTACAAAACCCTTTAATGCGAGTAACTAGGTTTTTGACTATCTGAGTGACTGTAAAAGGACTTTTCTCATCAATGGATGATATCCACTTCACTTTTCTCAATGCAAGCATCCAATTTAGATCAATTTTAACTAAAAATGAAAAAATATTCAATTTAAAATCATTTATAAGATTATAAAACCTTTTAAAGCGAGTAACAAGGCTTTCAAAGCCATGAGTAACAAGGCTTTTAAAGCCATGAGTAACAATAAATTGACTTTTCTTATCAATGGATGGCTTTTCCTTCACGTTTCTCAATGTAAAAATTCAATTATGATATATTTTAATAAAAATTGAAAATGATTTTGATTTAAAATCATTTATAAATTATAAAGCCAAGTAAAGCAAGTAACAAGACTTTCGAAGGCATAAGTGACTATAAATGAACTTTTCTTATCAATGGTTGCCATTGCTTCACGTTTCTTGATGCAAACGTCCAATTATAATAAATTTTAACCAAAAAGCAAAAAGATTTTAATTTAAAATCATTTATAAAGTACAAAACCATTTAAAGCAAGTAACCAGGCTTTCAATAGCATGAGTGACTATAAATGGATTTTTCTTTTTAATGGATGACATTTACTTCTCATTTCCAGATATAAACATCCAATTCTGATAGCTTTGAACAAAAAATGAAAAAGATTTCGATTTGAAATAATTTATAAGATTATAAAACCATTTAAAACTAAGCTTTCGATGAATGGCATCCACTTCATGTTTCCCAATGTAAACTTCCAACTATGATCTGTTTTAAGTAAATTTTAAAAATATTTTGATTTAAAATCATTTATAAGATTATAAAACAATTTAAAGTGAATAACAAGGCTTTAGAATGCAGGAGTGACTATAAATGAACTTTTCTTGTTACGACCTAAATCGGGGGCCCTGATTGACGCAAGAGCCTAGTAGGCAAGCCCACTAGACTCGAGCAAGACTCAGATTTCATATTCAAACACACATAGTGTGAGACCTTGACCTTTATAGACTCGTAGATAGAAATATACGCGATATCCCTAATTAGGAGTAATTTCGTCATTTTCTCAATAAGCCCATAAAAGTAAGTTTTAAACAATATTATGGCTTAAGTAGGCCTAAAGCATAAATGAATGATGAAATATGGGTGAAATGACAAGGAAATAAAAATTTTTATGATATTTATGTTCTAGGGGCAAAATGGTTTTTTTGTCACTCGAGGACAAAATGGGAATTTTTAGAATTTTACACCACCTGACACTTGTCATGCCCATGGATTTCAGCCATTAACATTTTACATTGTGGATAATTGAAACATTTTATGTGGTGAAGAGAGATTGCTTAATGGATAAGTATTACACATGACCAATGGAAACATGCCATGTGTCAAGCTTGGATTATTCTAGAATTTCCTTGTAAATTCTATTTAAAACTCTGTTAGTCTCACCCATATGGCTGGGCAAAGCATGAAGTAAAGAGGAAAGGAAAGAACACAAACCCTAGGTGGGAAAATTGAAGAAAAGG
>NC_030852.1:12180699-12249936 GCF_000208745.1 Theobroma cacao
GTGTATATGATGATTGATATATATATATATATACATATATGGTATATGATTGTAAATGCAAATATGTGAGCATTTGATTTGTTGAAATTTTGGAGTTTACATGTGTTACATGTTGCTATTGTTATTTTAGCATGATGGCTTGTTTTAAAGGAAAATGAGACTTTTCGTTGATGTTCTGACTCTCGCTGCAACGAGAAACTCTCGAGTTTGAGGGCCTTCACCAGACCTGGTTCTTGATGCAGCGAGAATGAAGTTCGCTGCAGCGAGAAACTTTCTGTCCATTTTGGGTAACTTGTGGGTTTTGCTATATTTTCCGATTCTTTGGTACCATAGTTGAGTATGGATCTTTTAAGTGATTTACTCATGAGGGGTTTACATGAAGGGTTCTTCTAAGAACTAGAACAAATTGCATTGTTTTGAGAAAATGAGTGCATCATGATTTCAATAAACATTCCTTATGGTATACTTTTTCCCTTCTTGTTCACTCACTGAGTTTATGCTCACCGTTTTCAACTTCATGTTTTTAGATCACGAGGCAGCTAGTAACTAGGTCGAAGTGTCTTCGTATATTCGACCCTTGGTAGGTGTCTCCGCATTCAGTAGCTGTACATTCATCAGAGTATCTCCGCTGGAAGTCGAGTATTATTTTGTTGTGTATAGACGAACTTAATGTGAATTATTAAGATACATGTGTAGACAGTGTATATACACTTTTTGGTATGCCAGTATGAAGTGGCAATGCTTAATATTATTTTGATTCTAAGTTATGATATATGACTTAGTAGTTTATGATGGAATGTTGAACATGTCAAATTAATAGGCTTGCTTAAGCTTAGTGGACTACATCCATTCGGCCCATGTGCCGGTCATGGCCCGGAATTTGGGTCGTGACACATAGGCTAAGGGATTCAATCATGAAATATTCATAATAAATTCAAGGAAAATACAATATCCCCGGCTCAAATTCCATACAATTAGTAATAGGGCCATACATTGGCCATAAAATCGGGTTCTTACATAACAATCCCTTATACACAAATTCATATGCCATGTTGTGCCTAACATATTTCACAAACTAATCAAATTGGAAGGTGGAAGGCCCACACAAACTCAGCGAAGTGACATGTTGGGAGGAAGACCTACTAAATGCCAATTACGTGTCTGTCTAATCAACAACACTTGCCACGTGACCACATAGCTTCTTTTATCTGCACATGTTTATGGTAGAGGGGTAAGTCATCCAATACTCAATGAGGGGATGCTATCACAACGTAATATTTTACATATAAAGCATACACAGGCTTGTCTAGCCATATTACATTCATATTCAAACATCTCCAATTCAAAGGAACGAGGATCATCCTAATATTCTACATGCACAATTCATCATAGTCAAACTCGCTGGATCAAATATCAACGTCGTATCTGTAACAACCCTCTTCCAGAACGTTACCGATGTCCAAGACTTGCAAGAGAACCTGCTAAATCCTGAAAAAGCCTTAGTTAAGATTCTTGTTAATTAAATCAAACATTTTAATACGTATATATAATAGACCATGATTTCCTTATAACGTTTCGCCCTGTGATGACTATTAGAATTCTACTGAATTATACAAAATACGTGTCACGACCCGATTTTTGAGCCATGACCGACGCATGGACTCAATGGACATAGTCCACTAAGCCCAAGCAAGCTTATTTACGTAATCCTGCTCATCATCCCATCAACTATTTTTAAAGTTACATCTCACAATTCCAACCCTTAAGTACTTTAATAATAACTATAGCAATCAAAAACTACATTTATATTAACCCAAAATAATACTAAACATTGCCACTCATGGTGGCTTACCAATCAAAATATAAATATATGGTCTAAGGCATGCATCTTAATACTTTACATCACATGTATGTTTTTACAAACAAAAATGACTCTGGGCTTCTAGCGAAGTGACAAAGGTGAAGGTGCGGCTACTGAATGCCAAGATACCTACCAAAAAGATGAAACTACAAAGATACCTCAACCTAGGTTCCAACAGCCTCCTGATCTGAAAACATGAAGTTGAAAACAATAAGTACAAACTCAGTGAGTGAACATAAGAAGGGAACAAGCAACAATAAGGAAAGTTGATAATCATGATGCACTTATTTGAAAACAATGCAACTTAGTTCAAGTTCTTATTAAAATCCCTCCATTTAACCCTTGGTTGTAAAATCATTTAATGATGAAGGAACCATGTTCGGCATGAAATTGGAAAGAGAGGAAATTTTCAGCAATCATCCAAGCAAGGCAGCATAAACAACATGTTTTTCGCTGCAATAAAATCAATTTGCAAGTCAATGGGAAATTTTCAAGATTCATCATACCATACTATCACATATTATAATCATGATCTTTTTATTGCATATACATATACTTAAGCATATACCAATTCGTAAACCACCCCATCTCACCCAGCTCATGTGCATCCCCCCACATCGTGCCCATCTCTTCCAGCTCATGTGTTGTGAGACCCTGTCAAGCTCGATTAAAAGACGGTATTGTACCGAGTGGTACAACTAAGTTAAATCGAGCCTTGAACTAGTTCAAATAGAAATTCTAAGAGGAATTTGGAAATTCTAAAACCCACAGAATGGCTTAGAATAGTGATTTGGAGTTCAAGGTCCAGTTTGGAGTCCATCAGGAAAATTGACCGATTAGGGACAAAACGGTTATTTTACCATTTGATGATAAAATGGAGATTTTTAGCCAAGATTTGATCACATTTGACCAAGAATAATTATATGAAATATAATTATGATTATTAGAGTATAAAATGATGTTTAGCAATGAAAAATTGTGATTCCCGGTGTTTTTAGAGCACAAGGGTAAAATGGTAATTTTGCCACTAGAGGACTAAACGGGAATTTTTATAAAACGATTTTTTTGCCTCATTTGGTTAATATTGATCAATATTAGTGATATTTGAGGTTGAAAAGTAAAAATAATGTGATTCCGGTACATTTCGGAGTATAAGGGCAAATCGTAATTTTTTCACCTCGGGGGCAAATCTGTAAATTTTTTGCTCCAGCACTTGTCAAGACCAAGGGATTTTAATTGTGGTAGGATTGGATAAATACCAGAATATTTGTGGTGGAAAATTAAGAAGAAAAAGTCAAAAAGTTAAAAAATTGGCCAATAAGCATGTGACACATGGCATGCTTGATTATTTTATTATTTTCTATAGAAATCAGCCCATTAAATCCCCAATTCCCTCACCATATTCGGCCTAGACATCCAGCAACAAGAAAAAAGGAAGAACAAAAGGAAAAACAAGAAAACCTAGGTGGAAATTCAAAGAAAAAGTGAAGAAATCAAGGAAACAAGCTAGGTAAGTTAAAATTTCTTTAATTCTCCTTGATACCTAGCTTACCCATGCTTTTGTTCTTGATTTCCATGGTTGAATATTGAGTTATCATGATGAATTCAATTCTGAAAAATGGGTATGGAAGAGGAATTGTTGTTGGAAAAATTTGATTTTAGACTATGTTAGTGTTTAGAGATAGTTAAGCATGGTTATGAACAAAAACACAAAAGAAATATTCAATTTCTCTAGGGTTCCTTGTTGGTCGAACCATGAGGGCTGAATATCAATGGGTGATTGTTTTTATTTCAAGGAAAATGGCTTGAAAAATGATGAATTAAGGTGAAACTATTATGTAGAAAACAATTTCGGTGCTAATGCACCAAATGATCGAATTTTTCTCTAAGGAACTGTGAGCCTGCTAATGTTGAATTTGGCTTTATTTAAATGGTATGTGGTAAATTAAGGTATCAGAGGAGAAATGAATTAATTTGGAGGTGATTTGGATACAATCGCCAATTAATCGAGTGATCGGTTGAATTTAATCGATACTGCGATTAAGCGGTAATCGGACGTATTTTTGCATTTACATATCAAGCATTAGTAATTTAAATTAGTTTAGGGACAATATAGTAAATTCCTCGACTTTGTTATTTGTCAAGGTAGTGAGACGTCCGGAAAAGGCAAAGGAATTGCGCTTAAGGACTATTAGTCCGAGTGCACCCGAAATCCGGATTTTGGACACTTGTGAGTGGACTGCCTTCAAAACTTGTTTTAAGAAATATAATATAATTGCCACCCATTTAAATGAATTATCAAGTTTTTCATGAAAACAAGTGCCTTGGGAACAAGCTTTTGAAAATTGGTTTTATGTTGTAATATGTGATTGTTATGGATTCATGCACTATTGTAGTATGATATATATATATATATATATATGTGTGTGTGTGTTGTGCATGATGAATGATATTATATATAATGACTGTAACCTTGTGTGTGCACGATGAGGAGAATGCACATGCCGGTGATGATAGTGGCGTGAGAAATAGATGATGATAGTGCCCGTGTGCACGATGTGGGGGGTGTACACGATAGCACTGATTGTGCACGATGTGGGAGGATGCACGTGATGGTGCTGGCTATGTGCACGATGTGGGGGGATGTACATGAGCCGGGAGTGATTATGATGATATTGATGTTTGTCTATGTAATTATGCATATCTCGATTTATGAAATGAAAGCTCATGAATGTGATATATGGTTGACATATATGTGAAATTTGACACATTGTACTTTGAGAATTTTCATGAGTTTTATGTTGATTTTGTTAGTTTAGCAGGATGGCTTTTTGTTGAGTGAGGGAAAATCTTGCTCTTGTTGCTGTGTTTTCCTTGTAGCGAAATTCATGCTCGCTGCAATGAGAAACTCTCGGGTTTGAGGACCTTTCACCAGAACTGGTTCTCACTGCAGTGAAAATGAATCTCGCTGCAGCGAGATAGTCACTGTAGCATTTAGCTGCAGCGAAAACGAATCTCGCTGCAGCGAGAAACTCTCGGGTTTGGAAGGGTAGACCGGCCGAAAACTCGCTGCAGCGAAAAACTTTCTGTTTTGTCTCCTATCTTCTCCAATTGCTGCCCTATTTTTCACTTCTTTGCTACCATATCTGAGCATGGACTTCCAACATTTAGGACAAAATGAGTTAAGTTTAAAATGAGGGGTTTTTAATATGAATGGAACTAAATTGCATTGTTTTGAAACAAGTGCATCATGATTTTAAATTCTCCCTTGTTGTTGTTGCTTGTTCCCTTCCTTGTTCACTCACTAGGTTTATACTCACCATTTTCAAATTCATGTTTTCATATCACGAGGCAGCTGGTAACTAGGACGAGGTGTCCTTGTAGACCTGTGTCCATCTTTTGGTAGGTGTCTTGGCACTCGGTAGCTGTATATTCATCCGAGTCACTCCACTAGAAGTCGAGTGTTATTTTGTTTTGTATAAGTGAACTTAATGTAAATTATTAGAATACATGTTGTAGACATTGTATGTAAATTCTTAAGGAGTAATGCTAGTACGAGTTGGCAATGTATATCACTATTTTGATTCAATGTAATGAAATATGACTTAGTGATATTAGATGGAATTATAAGTAAGATAAATAATAGGCTTGCTTGGGTTTAGTGGATTACGTCCATTGAACCCTTGCGCCGGTCATGGCCCGAAATTTGGGTCGTGACATGTGCATCCCCCCACATCGTGCACATAGCCGGAGTCATCGTGTGCATCCCCCCACATCGTCGACATAGCTGGAGTCATCGTGTGCATCCCCCCACATCGTGCATAGTTAATGCCATCGTGTGCATCCCCTAACATCGTGCACATGGGTAGTATCACCATCCATCTCCCTCACCACCGTCATCATCGGCAAGTGCACACTCACCCCGCATATGCACAGTTGCATTTGTCACACAATGGTACCATTTATGACATAGTATATTTATATATATATATATATATAAGCATTATATAGAAACATATGAATTCATCACACAATCTATTTCATAACATAAAAACATTTCATAAGGGCTTGTTCCTATGCAAGTTTTGAAGAAGAACCAAGTAAAATGTTTTAGGGGATTCAATCAAACATATATGTGTATATCCCAAAACCTTTTAATGCAAGTTCACTCACTGGCATTTGTTGAACCTTTAATCGACTCTAACTTGCCTAATGGTCCAATGGGACTGAGGGGCCTTGTTGGAACCTATCACGCACAAAAACATCATAGCCAATCCAATTTACATTAATATCACTACAAAAGCTGTTTCCCAAATCAAGCTTCAATAGCCCTTCCTATCTATTTTCCATGAAAATTGAGGTTAGTTTGAGAGAGTGATGGAAGCTTGAGAGAAGCTTTCATGGAAGAGGAGAGAAATGTGAGATGGGAGGAGGAAGAAGAAGAAGTTGCTGGAGAAATGTAAAAGCTACTGGAAAAGATGAGATCTTTATAGTTAAAGCTTATCTAATTTCTCATGCAATTACAATAATGCCCTTAACAAGGCCACTTGTCTTCCTCATTTTCTTGTGCAATCTTTTTACTCTTTTGACACTGGGAAAAAGGTCTAAAATCCTCTGAAAGAGGTCCTTTAAGTAGCCCCCAAAATTCCAAGCTTCAAAAATCCCCTAAACTTGTTATTTGTGAAATTTACGGTGAGGGCAGCGGCCCTCATTTTCCAGAGCCGTGGTGCTCAAATGTTCTGTCCGAATTTGTTCTTCCAGCGTAGTATTTTTATTTTGACAAAGATTATGACTACCTTCCCATCAAAACTGGGCAAAGTTGTAAACATCAAAGTTATATCCCTGTCTCTTATCTTTCTAATGGTATAAAAGCCATATCATTTGGACTTCTGTAGTGGGAGATATGCTTGAAAAACCGAAACATATGCAAATAGAGCAACAGCCCACTATGCACCTTTTTTCCAACCTAATTAGTAAATTNCAAATAGAGCAACAGCCCACTATGCACCTTTTTTCACCAATTGAAATTATTTTTTAATCCTACTCCTATAACGACATAAAATAATTATAAGTAACGTAAAACTAGCATCATTAGCTCAAATGAAACCTTTAAACATAAGTTCTACCTCGAGTTACGTGTCTATGAAGGTCAAGGTTTCACATTCTCCCCCACTAAAAGAAATTCGGTCCCCGAAATTTAGGTCAACGTTGGTTCATTAATCCCACTCTGGAATCTTATTTCATTCCTTCTTTATAAGGAATTTTGATTTATCCATCTCATTTACCTTCAATTCGATTAGAATACTTCATTTATGTCTATTATCATATTTTAGAATCAAATTGGAAATGCCCTCTACCATCATTATTGCTTATTGTTTTGATGTTGTGCGTGCCTTTATCTCCATCATTAACTGGAACCATAACTCCCTCTTAATCAGACCAATTTCAATCATACGTTATATCTATGTATACCTAATCACCCTCTTATTACTTCGTTACTTGTCACACTTCTCAGTATTCATTCATTCATTTCATCCTCATACCATATTAGGTAGCTTACAGCATCATACACGTGCCATATTCCTTCCTGTACATATTCTCAATGTTAGGGGAAAATTAACGTCTTCAATTATCCCCACATCCTTCATATTTATCTTGCACTTATGCACTCCAATCTTCTCCATATTTCCGTTAATTACACGTTCGAAGATTCACACTTCTATATTAGTCTTAACCTAATACAGTTCAAATTGTGTGGGAAGACAATTCACTTGCTAATCTTTATCCTTAATTATAATTCTTCCATTCGCGTCTATGAAGGTCGAGGTTTCACATCAGCTCATGTGCACTCTCACAACGCATATAGCTAATATCCTCATGTGCACTCCCACACAACACATGGCATACATCATCATCATGTGCTCTCCCACACCGCACATGGCATATTTCATCATCATGTGCTCTCCCACACTGCACATGGCATATATCATCATCATGTGCTTTTCCACACCGCACATGGCATATATCATCATTGTGTGCTCTCCCACATCGTACACTATCGGCATAGTCATGTGCAATCCCACACCACACAAGCATGGTTATAATTATCATTCAACATTACATTTCAATGCATGGCACACATAACAACATGTAACAAGAATCTTTGCATAACAATACATCACATGCCACAAATCAATTGGCAATTCAACATAATATTTAAAATACATAATTCATCACATTATACGTTTAAAAATGTAGAAGTATCACTTGTGAAAAGCTTGTTCCCGTGCATAAATTTGAAAAGAGTCAACCAAGGATATTCTAGCATTTCATTCAACACATATGCATTATTTGTTCAAAACCTTTTAAATGCAAGTTCACTCACCTTACAAATCTAGCACAAACAAGGTCCTAATCCAAGTAAGCCCTGAAGTACCATTACCACCTATATTTGTCAATAAACCATAACAACCTCAATTACGTCATAAATTGATTCTAATAATTCTAATAAATTTACACTAGACAATCTACACTCTAACCTAACATTTAACCTAAAATTCTAGTCTAATTCACAAACCCATTAGACCAACTATTCCAATTTAAAGTTTCTTTACCTGGATGAGCTTGGAGGTATACAGATCAATAGAAACCTAATATTTTTAGGAAAAGAAATTTGAAGAAATTAGAAAATAAAATCTGAAAATATAAACCCATAAATTCTAAAATTCAAGAGCTGAAATATATACCTTTTGGCTTTAAAAATAAACATCTGAAGCTGAAATTTCATGTGTTGATAAAGTTGGAGTAGAAATAGAAAATGAAAGAAAGAAAGAGAGATTTTTCTCTCTCTCTCCTAGGGTTTAGCTGCACTAAAAAATGGGGTTAAAAGCTGTGGTTTTGGTGCACAATAAAGGTAGGACAAGGAAGAAGTAAGAAAAGAAAGGAAAGGAAAAGAAAATAAAAGAAAGGAAAGGAAAAGAAAATAAAAGAAAGGAAAGAAAATGAAAATTTTGATTTCCATGGTGGTATGGTGAAAATGCCGTGGGAGCATGAAGGAGAAGAAGAAAATATCTTTTGGTTGGATAAGAGCTGGTCATGGGAGCAGATGATAAGAGTCAAAGCTTCTATTGGAAGCTTTGACCAAATTAATGACTAAATTACCATTTTGCCCTCTAAGGTTTTTTTTCTTTTTTAATTAAATCCTCCCACAATCTTTTAATTCCAATTTCTTTCTATTTTTCCTCCTTAACACTTGTACCAATAAAATATCAAGTTCACACTTCAATGTGGAATCACCATAATATTTAAATATATACTTACCTATACTAACTTTATTTAATAAAGACATACGGCCCTCACTAACGTCATTTTTCTTCGAAATTCCCTCGTTCTTCTTCTCCCCCACTTAGATTGACCATATACTCCTCCTTCATGGCCAATTTAGACATCAAATAAAATAATAATATTTTAATATTATTTTATTTCAAAATTTTCAACTTGTCTCCTTGATACCCAAAATGTCTTATTATGTCCTGATTCACTTTCAAATTACTTTTTATCTCACTAATTCATCCTCAATAAAAATATTATTATTTAATTATTATTCTTTCGAGTGCGAAATATTTTTTTCTAAACTATGCCTTTTACCCTTCATCACTTTTAAACACTTTAATTAACCTCAATTGGCATCCGATAAGCTCTATTAGCCAACACATCAAAGTACAGGGTGTTACAATTAATCTCATGGACTTCGTTCAGTTAGACTTATAACCCATTATAATTAACGTCTTATTGATGAAGGAAAACCTCTAATCATTCAACATGAATGATGTTGTTGCATGCTTAGAATCAAGCCTTAAGCAATCCCAATTGGCTGTAGGGCTCTTCCCAACATCTCCTATTAGCACAAAGGCAATTGCTACCTCATTGTGTGTGGATTTAATCCATATAATAATCGTGTCGCCATGTAGACTCGCTTGTGCCCTTCAATGTGGTTAATTGCTTTTATCTATCTTCATGATGTCCATGCATCACATCATGTCAGATTACTATATCTAGATCTAATGAGACCCAGGTTCTTTTAGTATAGCTTCATTGTTACATTCACAATGTTTAGAACCCTATATTAGTTCCATGAACTAACGATCTAAATATCCTCCTATTTGAGCCTTCAATAGATTGTCTATGACTTTGATTATATACATGTACATAGTCTTCTTTCTTTCTTTGGAACCATTCCAACTAAACTATGCTGTATGCATCATATGCATTTGTCATTTTTCATTGTGCCATTCGCCCCTTTTAAATTTTGGCACTTTCTTTGTATACACATTGCATCCCATGTAATTATATAATCAAAGAATTGTATTCACTCCTTCTTACCTCCTCATGTATAAGATAAGTACATTTGTACATTCTATTAAATCCAACCCTTTGGATCCCATTTAATAGAACAAAGTGTATAACTCTAACGAAAAACATATTTAGTAGGTTCATCTCATATGAATAATACATCTCCAATGTATCCAACTAAATCCATGGAGTTCTCATACATATGATTATGCATCTCTATCCAACATCTTAAGAATTAGATTCTAATGTAATCATGTAATATTAAAGAAACTTCTTTTTTAGTGTCATCATGCTCCCACTAAATCCAAGATCCTTTGTGAGAGTAATATTCGAATTCTTTTGAATATTCCATGATGTTGAATACATACATCTCAATGTATGCTTAGAATCATATTAGTTTGGAATAATATAATTGCCTACATATATATTGGAGAGATATGGACCAAATCTTATCACTATGTGAATTTACTTTCTTCTTTGAACAAACATCTCCATGTTCCATTTATAAGAAAGTTCCATTCCACATGAATTTACATTCATCTTTTGAATGATTAATTAATAAGTAAGATTACTCTTCACTAATATCATTTCTTAATAAGAGTACTTCATAGTATATAGCTCATATGATCTTCTCTTTGAATTCTCTGAGCATTTCAAGAATTCAAATTATATTTCTTTAAGAATACAAGATAAAATCTCAATTTGATCTTGTGTAAACTTAATGAATTAGGAACCTTTGTCATAGCATTTTATGTTCAATGGTTCGTATACATTTATATGTGTAAGACCTTTCGAACGTACCAAGTCATTCACTTTTGCATAAAAAGTGATTTGGTCATTTAGATAAGAATTACTAGCTCCTTTATGATTCCCAATCAAAAGGATATAAGAATCTTCATGCTTTAATTCTTACTTCAATGACCAAGACTCAAATGCCATAATCAAAATCATATGCAATCAGTTTTCTTGACATGTATATTGAGCATTGACTTACTACTATTGTTTTGCGCTTTATTCATTAGTTAAATGCTTTCAACATTTAGTATCGAATACTTATGATGTTAATACAATAGTAGTAACTTCTAGCTCAATCATAAACTTTGGCAAAATAGAAACTTCTATAAGCTTCTCTTCTTTAACTTTGTCAAGGAAACATTTTTAGTCCCTTCTTTGTCCATCTTTACCATAAAGATGCTTGAGAACATTTACAAGTTAGTGCCTTTATCGTGGTTGTCTTCCTAATTCATAATGAAGGCAATGTAAATTCCATCTCATGGAAACTCAATCCTAATTATGAATTGTATTTGGTAGAGGTTATGGAACGAAGTCAATACTTAGCTCATGATAAACACATTGCTCTAGCTTTATCATAAAGCCTAGTAACCTTAAATATTTCTTCTAATAGAACTATTTTCTATCTTCTTGCATAGAAACAATTTCTATGTTATCTTATAAAACAATTCTTTTGATTGCAAAGTCATACATGTTGCTTTTGAAGCTTTGTAGTCATAGTAGCCAACATCACATATGTGGCTTAACGAGTGTAGTGAGCATCCCATGCTTTATCACCATTTGCCTTAACATGGGCTTGTGGCAAAGCTTTCTATAGATGGACAACCTTTTGCTTGAGAACATTTCTCAAGTCTTGGTACCTTTCAAAAAGGTTTGGTCTAGTGAGTTTGATTTCCATCCAAGATGCACCATAGTGGCAGATTTTTAGCCATTTGCAATGTATAAAAACTTGTTTGAATAGATAAAGCAATTGATAAATAACATGCATAAACTGTTTAAAACAAGGTTTTAAAATTTTAAATAGTTCTCCCACTATTTTCTACAAGATGATAACCCTTCATATCACCTCGAGAGATCTCACAGCCCAATTCTCAGGCCATGACCGACGCAAGGGCCCAATAGGCATATCCCACTAAGCCTAAACAAGCCTCTTTTTGTAGTCTTGTCCATTATTTCATCTATTACACCTAAAGTCACATTTCATAATTCTCAACTATAATTACTTTAATAGCGTGCTTTGACAATCATATGCTTGCATTTATATTAACCCAAAAAAATGTCACCCATTGCCAACTCATAATGGCAATCATCAATCCAAATATACATGTATTGTTCATAACATGAACCTTAGTGATTTACAACAGATGTGAGTATACACAAGCAAAAGACTCTTGACTACCAGCGGAGTGACTCTAGGCACAAGTACGGCTACTAAATGTCATGGTACCTACCAAAAGGTGAATACAAGTGGACACCTCAATCTAGGTCCCAACTGCCTCTTAATTTGAAAACATGAAGTTAAAAAGAGTGAGTACAAACCCAGTGAGTGAACATAGGAAGGGAACAATCATCAATACGGGATGTTTTCGAAAACATGATGCACTTATGTTGAAAACAATGCAATTTAGCTTAATTTCTTATTAAAACCCCTCAACTCAACCCTTGATTATTTAGTGCCTTAGTATTGAAAGATCCATGATCAACAATGAAGTTAAAGAATGAAAACTACATAGAGTCCAAGCAAGGCAAGTAGGGTAAAGTGCTGTAGCGAGAATGCCTTTTCGTTGCAGCGAAATTCAGAGCAAAATTTTGAACCACCACCCGAGAGTTTCTCGTTGCAGCGAGAATGCATTTTCACTGTAGCGAAAATCTGGGCTAGTCAAGCCCCCAGCACCCAAGAGTTTTTCACTACAGCGAGAATGAAATTTCGCTACAGAGAGAAACAAGGCAATGAAATTAAAAGAATTCTTGTTACAACGAAAATCCATTTTTTGCTGCAGTGAAAATCAAATAGAAAGCATTTGTCAAATTTTTAACATTCAATATTCAATGCAATCACAATATATTTTCCATAACCTCTCTATATATAACATATATACAACAATCGACATCACTTCAACTCTCCCCCAGCTCATGTGCACTCCCACACCACACATAGCTAGGTCATCATGTGCACTCCTACACCGCACATTACAATATCATCATCAACATCATGTGCTCTCCCACATCGTACATGGCATAAATCATCGGTGTGTGCACCCCCACACCACACACTACTGATACCGTCATGTGCACTCCCACACCGCACACGCACAGCTATAATTATCACACAATCGTACCATTCAATGCATAACATAGACATCAACATGATATGGGAACACATGAACTAAGCACATTGCACATTTCACAATATAAGAGCATTTCATCAAGGGCTTGTTCCCAAGTACATTTTAAAGCAAAAACAAATAAAATTTTCAAATGATTCATTCAAACACATATGCATTTCCCGAAATTATTTAGATGCAGGTTCACTCACTTGTCTTTGTTGATTCTTCCATTGACTCCAACTTCCACTAATGCTCTAAGTGGAGATGTGGGGTCTTGTTGGGACCTATCACACATAATAACATCATAACCAACTCAATTGACATGAATATTAATCCAAAAGCTATTTTCTAAATCAAACTTAACTCACTACTCACCTTGGTGGTTTTGTAGTTGAATTCCTTTTCAAGAGTTTTCAAGCTATTATAAAAAGTATCTCTCTCTCTCTCTCTTTCTCTCTAAAATGTCCAGCTAGTGAGAAAAAGTATTGAGGAAAGACTTTTGAGGGTTTTTAAGGTGCAGAAGTGAAAAAGCATGAAAAACCCTATAACAAGGTACATATAAAAACATAAGATTTTGGGTTACCATGAGAAAGTCATGGAGGTTTCAAAGGTGGCTTTCATGGGAGATGGAAAACATTCAATGGAGAAGAGAAATGGGAAGAAAAAGAAGAAGCTGCTGGAAGTGAGGAGAAACTACTGGAGAATTAGATATTTATGCTTAAAGTTGACTAAAGTTCCATTTATTTACAAAAATGCCATTGCATAATTGACTTTACTTTCTTCTTTCCTTTGGATTAGACTTTTTACTCTTTTGACACTAAGACAAGGTCCACAATAGACTAGGGGTACTTGAGTTCATGAAAACTTAAAAATTTAGACTTGAGACCTAAAATGACTATTTTACCCCTATTGTGGAAATTATCATTATTTCAATTTTTTTCATTTATTTCATTATTATATACCTCATTTATTTATTTCTTAGGCCTAATTAGACCTTAATAATATTTGAGAAACCCACTTCTAGGAGCTCACTAAGAAAAATGACAAGATTAATCCTGATCTGCGTTATCGTGTCTACCTCCACTACACGTCTATGAAGGTCGAGGTTTCACATTCATCATCAATAAAAATATTATTATTCAATTGTTATTTCATTGTGTGCAGAATATTTTCTCCAAACTTGTCACAACCTAAATTCCAAGCCATGATCGGCCCATGGACTCAATGGACATAGTCCACTAAGCCCAAGCAAGCCTACTTATATAATCATGCTCGTCATCCCGTCAACTATTCTTACATTTATATTTCATAATCTCAACCCTTAAGTACTTTAATAGTAAGTTATAATAATCAAAAACTGCATTTATATTAATCCAAAATAACATTAACCACTACCACTCATGGTGGCTTTACCAATCAAAATATACACATATGGTTTAAAGCATACATCTTAGTACTTTGCATCCCATGTATGTATTTACAAACATAATTGACTCTGGATTTCTAGCGGAGTGACCAAGGTGAATGTGCGGCTATTGAATGCCGAGATACCTACCAAGGAAATGAATCTACATGGACACCTCGACTTAATTACCAGTTGCCTCCTGATCTAAAAACATGAAGTTGAAAACGGTGAGTATAAACCCAGTGAGTGAACAAGGAAGGGAACAAGCAAACGATAAGGAACATTTAAAGAAAACTTGATGCATTTATTTTCAAAAACAATGCAATTTAGTTTAGTTCTTACTAAAACCCCTCATTGAACCCTTACTGAGTTAATCACTTGGCAAAAAAGGATCCATGCACAACAAAGGATTCGAAGAGTGAAAACTTTAATAGTATTCAAACAAGTCAAGTCAAGTAAGATGACGGGTCCTTGCTGCAGTGAAAAGGGTTTAGGGTTTCTCTTTAAAACCCCTCATTTCAAACTTAATCAAATAAATTCCTTAATATTGGGAGTCCATGATCAACTATGGTATTACTGAATTGGAAAATGGGACAACAATCAAACAAGGTAGCATGCAAGACAGAAAGTTTCTCGCTGCAGCAAGATTTAGGTGGCAAAACAGAATATTTCTCGCTGTAGTGAGAATAAATCTCATTGCAGCGAGAAGCATCAGCAACTTTATCGCTGTAGTGAGAACCAGGCCAATATACCCCTCCGAACCCAAGAGTTTTTCGCTGCAACAAGAAACAGGACACCAACAACAAATTTTCATTCTCTCAAGGAAAGGCCATTTAGCTGTAAAGACAAAATCAACTTGAACATGCTTAGAAATTATGAAGGTTTAACATACAAGATTCATATGTATTACAACCATATACCACACTCATGAACTTTCCATAACACATTTATATATATATATATATATACACATCATCATGTATACCATCCCACCATCATCAGCTCATGTGCACTATGTGAGACCCCAACCTCTATAGGCTTGTAACTAAGCATAGATGTAATAATATGAGCTAGGGGTAGTTTCGTCATTTTCTCTAATAAGCTTCCAAAAGAAAGTTTTATGATATTTTAAGGCCTAAATAGGCATAAGACTGCATAAATGATGTGTAATGATGAAAACATGAAGAAAACTAGAAATAATAATAATTTTCATGGTAAGGGCAAAATGGTCATTTTTCACCTCGGGTTAAAAGTTTGAGTTTTTATGAACCCGAGTATGTTTAGACCATTATGGACCTTGTCCTAGTGTCAAAAGAACAAAAAGATTGCATAAAAGATTGGAGGAGAGTAAGTTAATTAGTGGAGGGGCAATTTCGTAATTTTAAGGGAATGGATAAGTTTGGCCTATAAATATCTTGAATTTCCATCACCTTCCTGAAATTTCCAACAGCTTGTCTTCTTCTTCCTTCTTCCCTCTCACGTTTCTTCAATTCCTCCATGGGAGTTTTCTTCAAGCTTCCATAACTTTTTCTCTTTAGCTCCAATTTTCATGCTTTTGGTGCACCCTTCCATAAACCCTTGTGCTCTTTCACTCTCTCACTTCAAAACCCTTGATAAATCTTATTTTCATACTTTCTCTCACTAATTGGGCATTCTAGAGAGAGAAAGAGAGAAAGAGAGAATTACCCCATTTATTTGGAAGCTATTGGAAGAGAATTCAACTACAAAGAAACCCAAGGGTGAGTGATGAACTAAATTCATTTTTTTTGCTGTGGAAAATGGATAGTAATTAGGATTATGTGTTGTTTATTGTTAAAGATGTTCATTCATTTTATAGTAATTAAGATAGTGAACATAGATAGCATTTAGAGTGGCAATTGGAAGCTAGCTAAGAGATAGCTTTTAGGGTTTATATTATGTGAATTAACATAATGATGATGTTAATGTAATGGTAGGTTCCAACAAAGTTCCATCATTCCATTTGGACAATTAGAGAAATTAGAGTCGGTTCAAGGCTCAACAAAATATCGGTGAGTGGACTGTCTTCAAAACCTCTTTTGGGAAATATAATGTATTTGCCACCCATTTGAATGAATTATCAAGTTTTTCATAAAGACAAGTGCCTTGGGAACAAGCTTTTGCAAAATGGTTTTATGTTGTGATATGTGATTGCTGTGGATTCATGCACTATTGTAGTATGATGATATATAAATGTGTGTGTTGTGCATGATGAATGATATTGTGTATAATGACTGTAACCGTGTGTGTGCACGATGTGGGGGGATGCACATGCCGGTGATAATGGTGGCGTGAGAGATGGATGATGATAGTGCCCGTGTGCACAATGTGGGGGGATGTACACGATGGCACTGATTGTGCACGATGTGGGGGGATGCACACGATGGTGCCAGCTATGTGCATGATGTGGGGGGATGTACATGAGCCGGGTGTGATTATGATGATGTTGATGTTTATCTATGTAATTATGCACATCTAGACTTATGAAATAAAAACTTATGAATGTGATATATGATTGACATAAATGAGAAATTTGATACATTAAACTTTAGGAATTTTCATGTGTTGTATGTTTATTTTGTTGGTTTAGCAGGATAGCCTTTTATTGAGTGGGGGGAATCTTTTCTCTTGTTGCTCTGTTTTCGCTGCAGCGAAATTCATTCTCGCTGCAGCAAGAAACTCTTGGGTTTGAGAACCTTCACCAAAACTAGTTCTCGCTGCAACGAGAATGTATTTCGCTGCAGCAAGATAGTCACTGTAGATTCTCGCTGCAACGAAAAAGAATCTCGCTACAGCGAGAAACTCTCTGTTTCATCAGCTGAATTTTGCTGTAGCGAGAAACCTTCTGTTTCTGGGTTACAATTTCGCTGCAGCACAAAACCTTCTGTTTTGGTCTCCTATCTTGTCCAATTGCTACCCTATCTTTCACTTCTTTACTACCATATCGAAGCATGGACTTCCAACATTAAGGAATTAATGAGTTAAGTTCAAAATGGGGAGGTTTAGTGAGAAACCCTCGGCCAGTTGAGAAACTCTCGTTCGGCTAATAACTAAATCCCAACGTCGCTTTAGCGAAAAGGTATTCTCGTTGTCGTATTTGACTTACTTGTGTGATATTGAAGGTTTCATTATTCAAATGGTTCGTTATGTATGGGTTCATGATTTAATCATTTAAGGGCTTGATGAGGGGTTTTTAATAAGAATAGAAACAAATTGCATTGTTTTGAAAAAGAATGTATCATGATTTCATTAAAGATTCCTTATGGTATGCTTGTTCCCTTTCTTGGTCACTCACTGGGTTTATACTCACCGTTTTCAACTTCATGTTTTCAGATCATGGGGCAGCAGGTAACTAGGACGAGGTGCCCTTATAGACTTATATCCATCTTTTGGTAGGTGTCTCGGCATTCAGTAGTTATACATTCGTCTGAGTCCCTCCGCTGGGAGTCAAGTCTTCTTTTTGAGTTGTATAGGCAAACTTGATGTAAATTATTGAGACATATGTTGTAGGCAATGTACACTTAATTGGTATGCCAATATGAGTTGGCAAATGTTTAATTTTATTTTGATCCTAAGTTATGAAATATGACTTAGCAGTTATGATGGGATGATAAACACGACAGATTAATAGGCTTGCTTGGGCTTAGTGGACTACGTCCATTGGGCCCATGCGCCGGTCATGGCCAAAAATTTGGGTCGTGACACACTCCCCACTCGCACATAGCTGGGTCATCATCAGCTCATGTGCACTCCACACCGCACATAGTTGGGTCATCATCAGCTCATATGCACTCCCACAAGCACATAGCTGGGTCATCATTATCACATAAAAAGAAACATCCAATGCATATTATACATATCAACATATTGTGATAACACATGAACCATTATATGGCACACTTTCACAAGATAGAAACATTCACCAAAGGCTTCTTCCCTAGGTAGATTTTTAAGGAAAAGTTGGATAAAATCATTCAAATATTTTATGCAAATCCATTTACATTCCCAAAGCAATTTTGAAATGCAAGTTCACTTACCGGTATTCATTAAATCTTTACTCAACTTCAACTTCCTCTAATGGTCCAAATGGGGTGGTGGGGCTTTGTTGGAACCTATCATCACATTAGCATCATCACCATCAACCCAACTTGGCATTAGTACTATTCCAAAGCTATTTTATAAATTGAGTTCTACTAGTCATTCCTACTAGCCTCCAACTACCATTAAATGGCTATTATTTGCACTACTCTAGTAATACTAAAAGTGATTAAACAATCTCAACAATAAAACACTCACAAATCAAATTACTAGACATTATCAACAACAAAAAGATAAAGTTTAATTCACTACTCACCTTGGTAGCTTTGTAAATTTGAAATTCTATCCAATAATTTTCAAGCTATTATAGAAACCCCCTCTTCCTCTCTTTCAAACACCTAGCTAGTGAGAGAGAATATGGAAGTAACACTTTTCAAGGGTTTTAAAGTGAGAGAGTGAAAGAGCACAAAGGTTTTATGAAAGAGTGCACAAAAACATGAAAAGTGGAGCTAGCTTGAAGAGAACTCCCATGGAGGATGAAGAAACGTGAGAGGGAAAAAGAAAGAAGAAGAAAAAGCTGCTGGAAGATGACATTTATAGCTTAAGCTTATCCAACTCCATTTAATTTATGAAAATGCCCTTTAACAAGTTAACTTATTCTCCACCAATCCTTGGTGCAATCTTTTTACTCTTTTGACACTGGGACAAGGTCCATAATAGTCTAGAAATAGTCGGGGTTCATGAAAACTTAAAATTTTGATCCGAGATGAAAATGACCATTTTGCCTCTACTTTGGAAATCATCATTATTTTTATTTCCTTCATCATTTAATCCTTATTTTCATTATTCATTTATGCCTTAGGCCTACTTAGGCCTTAAAAATGTTTAAAAACATACTTCTAGGGTCTCACTAAAGAAATGACAAAATTACCTTTAGCTCTAGTTATTACGTCTACACCTAGTTAAGGGCCTATATGGGTCGAGGTCTCACAAAACTATTCCTTTCACCTTTCATTACTTTTAAACATTCTAATTAACCTCAATTGGCATTCGATAAGCTTTATTAGTGTAGTACCCTGTATTTTGATACGGTGGTTAATAAAGTTTACAGAAGCCAATTAAGGTTAATTACTGAGTTAAAAAGTGTAATTCAGAAGTGAACTTGTGAAATCTCGATCTCCATAGACATATAACTAGAAGTAGACATGATAATGTGAACTAGGGGTAATTTCATAATTTCTCTTGGTGAGCTCCTACGAGTGGTTTTTTTTTATGCTATTAAGGTCTAGATAGGCTTAAGGAATGAATTAATGATGTTTATGATGGTAAAATAAATGAAGAAGATAAAAATAATGATAATTTCCACGATAGGGGTAAAATGGTCATTTTGCATCTCGAGTCTAAATTTTTATGTTTTCGTGAACTTGAGTATTTTTAGACTATTATGGACCTTGCCCTAGTGTCAAAAGAGTAAAAGGTTGCACAAAGGATGGGAGGAAGACAAAGTCACCATGTTAAGGACATTTTGGTAATTTATGTGAGAAATGGATAAACTTTAGATATAAATATCTAAAGCTTCAGCAAATTTTAAGCAGCTTCCAACAACTCTTCTTTATCCTCCCCTCTCTTCTCTCCATTTCATGTTTTCTTCATCTTGCATGGAAGCCTCCCATGGTAACCCTAAACCTTGTATTTTTTTACACCTTTTTATAGGGTTTTTCAAACTCTTTCTCTTCTACGCCTCAAAAGCCCTTAAAGGTCTTTCCTTGGTATATTTTCTCACTAGCTGGACAGATGGAGAGAGATAGGGAGATTGTCCACAATAGCTTGGAAGCTTTTGAAAAGGAATTCAACTACAAAAACCACCAAGGTGAGTAATGAATTAGTTTTAATTTTCAAGTTATTGATAATGGTTGATGGTTAGAGTGGTGAGTTAATCTATTGTTGAGATTGTTAATCATTTTAGAGTGACTAGAGTAGAGTAAACAAATAGCCACTTAATGGCAATTGGAAACTAGTTAGGAATAACTAGTAGAACTTGATTTAGGAAAGAGCTTTTTGAAATTATATTAATGCCAATTTCTGTTGGTGGTTATATTGTGTGTGTATAGGTTCCAACAAGGCCTCACATGTCCATTTGAAGCATTAGTTGAGGCTAGAGTCAAGCAAAAGAATCAACAAGATCGGTGAGTGATCTTGAAATTCAAAATTTCTTTGGGAATGTAGATGTGTTTGGGGTGAAACATTTAAGTGATTTTATCCAACTTTTCCTTAAAAATCTACATAGGGAACAAGCCTTTGGTGAATGTTTCTATTTTGTGAAAATGTGCCGTATAAATGGTTCATATGTTATCACAATATGTTGATATGTATAATATGCATTGGATATTCCTTTTTATGTGATAATGATGACCCCGCTATGTGAGTGTGGGAGTGCACATGAGCTGATGATGACCCGGCTATGTGCGAGTAGGGAGTGCGCATAAGCCGATGATGACCCGGCTATGTGCGAGTAGGGAGTGCGCATAAGCCGATGATGATGACCCAGCTATGACGATGAATGAAGTGGGGTGGTGTAAAGCTCGACCTTATAAAATACTTGTCATGACATACATGTGATGGATAGCATGTTTATATACTAGGAGAGCCCCGAAAAATCGACAAAAGTCGGTACTGTACCTAGAGGTACAATAAAGTTGATCTAAGCCTCGAACTAGGTCAAATAGGGATTTTAAGGTGAAATTCAAAATTTTACAGTTCAAGAATGACTTAAAATGGTGATTCAGAGTTCGAGGATCAATTCGGAGTCAAACCGAAATTTTCACTATCTAGGGGTAAAATGGTAATTTTACAACCTCGAGGGTAAATCGATAAATTTTTACCCCCGACACTTGTCAAGAACAAGGGATTTTATTCATCATAGAAATAGATAAATATGAGAAAATGTGTGGTGGATTATTAAAGAATTAACAGACAAATATTTAAAGTGTGGACAAATCACAAAGTGCCACGTGTCAAGCTTTATTATCTTATTATTAAGCTATAAAAATCAACATAGAATCATCCCATTCTCACCATAAGGGTTGGCCAAGCAAGAAAACAAGAGTGGAAAGAAAGAAAATAAGGAAAACAAACCCTAGCCAAGGAAAATTCAAGAGAAAGTGTGAAAATCCAAGGAATTAAGCAAGGTAAAGTGAAAATTCTTTATTTTTACTTGAGATTTACAATACCCATGCTTTATTTTCTTATTTCTATGGTTGAGAAGCATGATTTCATAGTGAATAAGTGGTAGGCTGAATGGGTATGGTGAGAGAAATGATGTTGGAATTGTTTGATTTTAAGTTATGTTAGTGATTAAGGATAGTTTAGCATATTTAGAAGCAAAACAACAAGAAAAGAATCCATTTTCCCCATGAATCTTCATTGGCCGAATCTTCTTTGATGTGTGTGAGTGATGGATTGTTATTATTTCAAGAGAAATGGCTTAAAAAATGATGAATAATGGTGAGAAAATTAAGCAGGAAAAATCACGGTGTTAGTGCACTATAATGGCTGAATTTTTCCATGAAGAAATGGGAGGGTTTTGATGCTGAAATTAGTGTTATTTGAGTAATGTTTGCTGAATTGAGGTATTAGAAAAGAAATGGAGCAATTTGGGATTAAATTGGATGCGTTAGTAATTTAATCAGGTGATAGGCCGAATTAGGTCAACATCTCGTTTAAGCGGTTGACTAAGCATTCCATGCATTCATTTAGATTTAGAGGGCCTGAAATAGTTTATGACAAATTGACACAAATTATTAAATTTTGTGTCATGTGTGATGTATAGGTGGTGAGCTATTTGATAAGGATAAAGAGATTACACCAAAGACCGGGGCTAGAGGTATTTCTACTCCTGATACTGTGAGTAACCTTACTATCATCTTACTTATCTAGAGTGGTTTTTATTCGATTTTGTGATTTTATGGAAAATGAGTTAAATGGTAAATCCTTATGTTTTATAAGTAAAATGTGTTTAAATAAAATGATTTTATAAATTGTCTTGAAATTGAATTATGGTTTTGAAAATAGAGTAATTAGAGACCACTTGATGTGTTTCAAATTTATGGATTTAAATTGAATGGCTTATGACAATATATGAGCATGAATGGCTAAACTAATTTTTCGTGTTAGAATTATTTGTACTGTGTACTCAGCCTTGAGAGACTAGGTTGCGATAAATTGCCATGTCATGTAGATAAAGATTTTATAAATTAGGTGGTAGATAAAATAATCAATAATTCCTGTAGTGGAGGTTCTGTGGACCAGCCTAAGAGAGGGGGCACAGAATCAGATATACCTTACCTCGATCAGAGAGCCGTGTGGAGGGTGTCTCTGGAGGTAAAGATTTGAGTGCACTTCACGTGGACCACCACGTGAGAGTGAGACTCAGCCAATGCCAAGGCATGGCTAGATTTTCAAATGGAAAAATATGTTCATGTGTGTACTACACTAAACAGCCTTGGTAGTCTTGATTAGATGCCTAGGCCAAGGCATCCTCGGGAATGATTTTGGCAGGAGCCAAGTTTTGTGAAATACATAAGCCAAGTTGATTATTTGAGTAAATTGATTATTAATGTTATGAAAAACATACTGGAATGGAATATCTTACTTGTCTCCATTTACTCGACTTTAGATGGTTTAGATGGTATCTGTTTACTCACTGGGATTTTATAATCTCACCACCCTCAATTCCCACATTTCAGGCTCGGGATAGCCAGTAGATAGCCGATTGCATCAAGGACTTCATGTAAAACCCGACCCTATAAATACATGTCATGACATACATGCATTGAGTAGCATGTTATTACGCTAGAAAAGCACCTACGAATAGACGAAACATGATATTGTACCTAACTATACACTTAAATTGATTTAACCTCGAACTAGTTCAAATAGGAATTTTAGGATAAAATTTAATATGTTATAGTACAGGAATGACTAAAAATTATTGTTCGGAGTTCGAAGGTTCATTTAGGGTAAAATTGGAAATTTTAATATTCAAGGGCAAAATCGTCATTTTGCCACCTAAGATAATAATTTGATCATGGAGTGAAATTTTTTACCAAGATTAACTATTTGGAGTATAATTTAATGATAGGAAGTGAAAAAGTTTAATTCTGGTGATTTTTGAAGTGTAGGGGCAAAATGGTCATTTTTCACCTCAGGTTAAAATTTTAAGTTTTTATGAACTTGAGCATGTTTAGACCATTATGGATCTTGTCCCAGTGTTAAAAGAGCAAAAAGATTGCATAAAAGATTGGAGGAGAGTAAGTTAATTGGTGGAAGGGTAATTTAGTAATTTTATGGGAATGGATAAGTTGGCCTATAAATATCTTGAAATTTCCAGCACCTTCTTGAATTTCCAGTAGCTGGTCTTCTTCTTCCCTTCTCCTCTCTCACGTTTCTTCAATTCCTCCATGGGAGTTTTCTTCAAGCTTCCATAACTTTCTCTCTCTAGCTCCAATTTTCATGCTTTTGGTGTATTCTTCCATGAACCCTTGTGCTATTTCATCCTCTAACTTTAAAACCCTTGATAAATCTCAATTCTGCACTTTCTCTCACTAGTTGGACGTTTTAGAGAGAGAAAAAGAAAATTACTCCATTGATTTGGAAGCAATTGGAAAAGAATTTGACTACAAAAGAGCCCTAGGGTAAGTGATGAACTAAGCTCGATTTTTAACTGCAGAAAATGGCTAGTAATTAGGATTTATGAGCTGTTTTATTGTTGAGTATGTTCATTACTTTTAGTGATTAAGATAGTGAACATAGATGGCCATTTATTGTGGCAATTGAAAACTAGCAAAGAGATAGCTTTTAAGTTCATAGTGTGTAAATTGATCTATTGTTTATGTTAATGTGATCCTAGGTTTTACGGAAGCCCCATCATCCCATTTGGACAATTAGGGGAATTAGAGTCATCTAAAGGCTCTACAATCATTTGGTGAGTGGACTGCCTTCAAAACTTATTTTGGGAATATAATGTATTTGACAAACGTTTGAATGATTTTATACGATTTTTCATGAAAATGAATGCCTTGGGAACAAGCTCTTGAGAAATGATTTATGTTATGATATGTGGTTATTATGGATTTCTATGTGGCTGCATTATGTTGATATACATATATGCTTGAATATAATGTTGTGTAATTATATTGACTCGACTATGTGCGAGTAGGGAGTGCGCATAAGCTGAGGATGACTCGGTTATGTGCGAGTAGAGAGTGCGCATAACCCGATGATGACCCAGCCATGTGCGTGTAGGGAGTGCGCATGAGTTGGTGAGGATGATGATGGGATGGTGTGATTATGATGATGGGTATATGCATATATATATATACATATGTAAATATGTGTGTTATAGGAAATTGATGGATAATGGTTTATGGTTGTAATGCATGTGAAACTTGACATGTTAAACCTTGAGAAATTATTATGTGTTTCAAATTGATTTTGAACATTTCAAACAGGGTGGTTTTTTTTGGGAGAAAGGGAAATTTTCATTTGATGCCTTGTATTTCGCTGCAGTGAGAATCATTCTCGCTGCAGCGAGAAACTCTCGGGTTTTGAAAGGGTAAGCTGGCCGAAAACTCACTGCAACGAGGATGCATTTTTACTACAGTGAGAATGACACTATAACTTATCGCTGCAGCGAGAAACTTTCTGTTTTTGGGTAGCAATTTTGCTGTAGCGAGAAACCTTCTATTTCTGGGTTACAATTTCGCCGTAGCGAGAAAGAATATCGCTGCAACGAAAAACTTTTTGTTTTGGTCTCCTATCTTGTTCAATTACTGTCCTATCTTTCACTTCTTTGCTACCATATCAGAGCATGGACTTCCAACATTAAGGATTAAATGAGTTAAGTTTAAAATAAGGAGGTTTAGTGAGAAATCCTCAACCAGTTGAGAAACCCTTGTTCGGTTAATAACTAAATCCCAACGTAGCTGTAACGAAAATTCATCCCAACGTCTCAGTAAGAATGCCTTTCCGCTGCAGCGAAGATTCGTTGTCATATTTCATTCACTTCTGTAATATTGAAGCTTTTATTCTTCAAGTGGTTTGTTATGTATGGGTTAATGATTTTAAATGATTAATCATTTAAAGGCTTGATGAGGGGTTTTTAATAAGAATAGAGACAAATTGCATTGTTTTGAAAAAGAATGCATCATGATTTCATTAAAGATTCCTTATGGTATGCCTGTTCCCTTCCTTGTTCACTCACTGGGTTTATACTCACCATTTTCAAATTCATGTTTTCAGATCACGAGGTAGCTGGTAACTAGGACGAGGTGTCCTTATAGACCTGTGTCCATCTTTTGGTAGGTGTCTTGGCATTTAGTAGCTGTACATTCATCTGAGTCCCTCCGCTGGAAGTCGAGTGTTATTTTGTTTTGTATAGACAAACTTAATGTAAATTATTAGAATACATGTTGTAGACATTATATGTAAATTTTTAAGGAGTAATGCCAGTACGAGTTGGCAATGTATATCACTATTTTGATTCAAAAGTATGAAATATGACTTAGCGATATTTGATGAAATGATGAGTAGGATAAATCGATAGGCTTGCTTAGGCTTAATAGACTACGTTTATTGGGCCCTTGCGCCAGTCATGGCCCGGAAATTTGGGTCGTGACAATGGTCAATCTAAGTGAGGGAGAAGAAAAATGAGGGAATTTCAGAGAAAAACGACGTTAGTGAGACCCGCGTGTCTTTATTAAATAACGTTAGTGCGAGTAAAAATATATTTAAATATTATGGTGATACCTCATTGAAGTGCAAACTTTATACTTTGTTTGCACACATGTAAAGGAAGAAAAATAAAAGGAAATTGGAATTAAAAGATGTTGAAAAGTCAAACAATATTTTTATATGTACATGAATGGCCACATGATTCAAGAATGGAATGAGGACAAAAACAAAAGAAAGTAAAGTGTGTGGCGGATGGAAAAGGTGCACAAGCTTTTTTAACTTTTAATTTTAATCCATGTGAGTAAAAACAAGCAAAACCAAAAATAAAAGCAAAAGAAAGGAGGAAAGACACAAAAAAAAAAACAAAGAAAACAAAAGAGAAGAATGTAGAAATGATGGTGGGGCCGGCCATGTGAGATGAAAAAAATGAAAAAGAGATAAAAGAGAAAAAGGAGAGGAAGTCGGTTGAGAGTGGGAAAAGAGAAATAAAGGAAAGAAAGAATCGTGGGAGAGGAAGAGAAAAGAGAATGGTTTTACTGCACTTTGAGGAAGGAAAAAGAGAGTTTTTGCTGCAATTTTTAGAGGAAGAAGAAAGTTGAAAATTTGTGAGGTAAGAAGCTGATTTTTGCTGCACTTTGAGAGATAAAATTTGGTGCTTTTTAGAGGGATTTTGGTGCTGAAAATTCAAGGTTTTTGCTGCTGAATTTTGAGGTTATGTTGCTGGAAAATTTTGGAGGTTTTTGCTGCCATTGAAGGACAACTTTGGCTGCTGAAAATTTGAGCTGTTTGTTGCGAATTTGTGCAAAAAAATTAGAGCTGTTTGCTGGTAGTTTGTGCAGGAAAATAGGACAGCTTTGTGCTACCAAAATTGAGAAGTTTTGTTGCTGAAAATTTGAGCTGGAAATCTGCTGATTTTAGAGTAAAAAATGGTAGCAAAAAGGGTGAGAAAATGAGGCTTTTGGTGACCGATTTTGAGAGGAAAAGAAGAGAGGAAGCCACGATGGTGAAGGGAGTGACGGGCTGGAAAAAAAAAAGAAGAAACGTGGAAGAGAGAAAAAGAAAGAAAAAGAAAAGAAAATAAATGGGCATGACCCAATAGAAAATAAGTGGGCATGGCCTAATAGGAAATAAAAATAAATAGGTTTAGCCCAAATAGAAAAAAATGGAGAAGCCCATGGAGAGGGCCCAATGGTAAGTTAATGTTATATTTTAAGGTTTATAGGTAGTTTAATATTGTGCATATTTTGGATGAAAAATATGCAAGTTGCTTAAGAAATTTTTAATTAAGTTGCTACCCATACAAATGTGTGATTAAGTATACTGAGTTTAAATTGTTGCTAGGAAAGTTTATCGTGGAGGCGTGACGAAAGAAGTATGTGACCGACAAATAGGAATAATTATATACGCGTACGAATCAATAGTGAAGTAATATCCCACTATTATGAGGTGAGTAGGGGGTGTCAATTTTAAAAATTTTGTATATATATACATGTACGTATATTTTACGTGAAGTGCAAAATTTATGGAAACCATGCGTTGATAGAATTTTAAGGAATTGTGGTTGTAAGTTATTTTTAGAAATCATTTGAAATATATATATATATTAGACATAAAGTGTTTTAAACCGGGAAACAAGCTTTTCGAAAAGATTTACATCAAAGGAAATTGTGCCTTATTGTTTGTGTGGTGTGCATTCATGAAATTTATTACATATTCACCATGCTATTTTGATACAAAATATCATGCAAATATTTACAATGAACATTTTACGAAAAGAGAGTTGTAATGTGATGTGGGGACCGATATTTTGAGAAAAATTTTAAATATCCCCTTGAAGATCAAATTTGAATTCTTTTAAAGGTGATTTCATTTTAACCAAGAAATTCAAGAGTAATTGAAGACTGCTACTTGTTGTGTTATAAATTGTATTTTGAATCGAATGGCTTATGATAATGTGGGCATGATTGGCTGGATTGGTAAATGTGCTGAAAATGTATGAACTGTTGATTTGCCTTGAGAGGCTGTAAAATAAAATAATTGACATGTCATGCTATTGCAAATTTTATTATATGGTGGGTTTAGCTTGCTGCAGTGGGCAGGTTCCGTGGACTAGCCTGTTAGAGGGGCACGGTAACCCTGTTATATTCTTACCTCAGTTAGAGAGGCGTGTAGGCTAACTCTCGAGGTACAACTTTAGAGTTCACTTCACGCCAAACCACCACGTGAGGCTAAACTCAGCCAACCCCAAGGAACGACTATGTTTTCAAAATAAAAATATGATTTATGCTACATGACTTTTTAACAACCTTGGCGGACTCGGTTGGGATAGCCCTAGGCTAAGGTATCCCTGACAACCGAGTATGAGAATGATTTTGGCACAAGCCAGGTTTCTAAGAAAGTCATAAACCATGTTGTTTGTTTTTGACAAAAATGTAATGGTTTTATATGAATTGAAATAAGTTTTAATATTATGAATTATGCTTCTCTGCATGGTGAAAATGGAATTAAACGGTTTTTCGCAGCTCCCCTATATGTTTATCTGTGAAATGAATCTGTAATTCCTCACATATGGGGCGACTTATGATTTGGGCATGATTTTAAATATTATTTGGTTTCGCGGGAGCTTGCTAAATTTTATTGATTTGATTCGAAAATGATTATTAATATATTTTGATGCAGAAAATTTTATTACCTCGATTATTTATAGTTTATAAGAAATTCTCAATTTTTATATAAGGCACAAACCCTCGTTTGAAACGAGTTTCTTTTATAATCTTGCATTTTTATATTCAACTGATCTGGCATTTGCTTGTTTCCCATCTATGCCCTACTCGCCGAGTCGATGATTATCACTAAGTCTATGAGACTCACACTCCTTTATTTCCCCTTTTGTGGATAGGGATCAGCCTAGCGTGTAGTCAGTTACACGTTTGGTCCATCGTGAATAGGATTCCCATATTCTTCTTCTTCCCATCCTTTTCCCTCACTAAACGTATTCCCCCTTTCATGGAAAAGAAACCTTAAAGCCTCCATAACTTTCTCAAATTAACTTCGATTCTCATGCTTTTGTACACTTTTTCATAGAGTTTTTCATACTCTTTCACTTTTACACCTCAAGAACCCTCAAAAGCTCTTCCTCTGCACTTTCTCTCACTAGCTGAAAATTTTGAGAGAGAAAGATAGACTTTCCTTGATAGCTCGAAGAACTCTTTAAAAGAATTCCACTATAAAGCCATTAAGGTGAGTAATGAGTTAGATTTGATTTTTGAGTTATTGATGATGGCCAATAATTAGGTTTGTGGGCTGATTTATTGTTGAAGGTTATTTAATCATGTCTAGTGTGAATAATGACTACTTAAATGGTAATTGGAAGCTAGTTAGGAATAACTAGTAAAACTTGATTTAGAAAATAACTTTTGGAGTAGTATTTATGTAAATTGAGTTGGTGTGATGCTATTGTGTGTGATAGGTTCCAACGAGACTGTCACAACCTAAATTCTGGGCCATGACCGGCGCATGGGCCCAATGGACATAGCCCACTAAGCCCAAGCAAGCCTATCTATATGATTTGTTCATCATTCCATCAAAAGTTGCTAAAGTTATATTTCATAATTCCAATTCAAAATAATGCTAACCATTGCCATTTTATAGTGGCATTACCAATCAAACATACATATATTGTCTAAAACATATACCTTAGTACTTTACATCACATGTACATATTTACAACAAAAATGACTCTGGGCTTCCAGCGGAGTGACCAAGGTGAAGCTGCGGCTACGAAATGCGAAGATACCTACTAAAGATACGAATCTACGAGGACACCTCGACCTAGTTACTGGCTGCCTCTTGATCTAAAAACATGAAGTTGAAAACGGTGAGTATAAACCCAGTGATTGAACAAAGGAAGGGAACAAGCAAACAATAAGGAAAATTTAAAGAAATCATGATGCATTTATCTTTAAAACAATGCAATTTAGTTTAGTTCTTATTAAACCCCTCATTAAACTCTTAATGAGTAAATCACTTGATGATAAAGGGTCCATGCACAACAAAGGATTTGAAGTGTGAAAACTTTAATAACATTCAAGCAAATCAAGTCAAGTAAACGACGGGTCTCCTCTGCAGCGGAAAGGCATTCTCACAACAGCAAAATTTTGCTCAAATTATCAACTGACCGAGGGTTTCTCAACTGGCCGAGGGTTTCTCTTCAAACCTCCTCATTTCAAACTTAATTAATTAATCCCTTAATGTTGGAAGTCCATGCTCAACTATGGTACCATAGAAGTGGAAAATAGGACAGCAACCGAACAAGATAATATGCAAGACAGAAAGTTTCTCGCTGCAGTGAGAATCCATGCTCGCTGCAACGAAATTCAAGTAGCAAAACAAAAAGTTTCTCGCTGCAACGAGAATCAAGCCAATGTAACCCTTCAAATTCGAGAGTTTTTTACTGCAGCGAGAAACAAGACACTAACAACAAATTTTCATTCTCTCAAGAAAAAGGCCTTTTAGTTGCAAAGACAAAATCAACTTGAACATGCTTAGAAATTTCCAAGGTTTAACATGCAAGATTCACATGTATTACAATCATATACCATACTCATGAACTTTCTATAACAAACATATTTAAATATACATCATCATGCACACCATCCCACGATCATCAGCTCATGTGCACTCCCCACTCCCACAAAGCTGGGTCATCATCAGCTCATGTGCACTCCCACTCACACATGGCTAGGTCATCATCAGCTCATGTGCACTCCCACATGCATGTAGCTGGGTCATCATCATCACACAAAAAGGAACATCCAATGCATATTGTACATATCAACATATTGTGATAACACATGAACTATTTATATGGCACATTTTCACAAGATAAAAATATTTCACCAGAGGCTTGTTCCCTAGGTATATTTTTAAAGAAAAGTTGGATAAAATTATTTAAATGTTTTACCCCAAATACATCTACATTTCCCAAAGATATTTTGAAATGCAAGTTCACTCACCGGTATTCGTTAAATCTTTACTCAACTCCAACTTCTTCTAATGGTCCAAATGGGGTGGTGGGGCTTCGTTGGAACCTATCATCACATTAGCATCATCACCATCAACCCAACTTGGCATTAATACTATTCCAAAGCTATTTTCTAAATTGAGTTCTACTAGTCATTCCTACTAGCGTCCAACTACCATTAAATGGATATTATTTGCACTACTCTAGTCACACTAAAAATGATTAAACAATCTCAACAATAACACTCATAATTCAAATTACTAGACATTATCAACAACTAAAAATAAATTTTAATTCATTACTAACCTTGGTTGCTTTGTAAATTTGAAATTATTTCCAATAATTTTCAAGCTTTTATAGAAACTCCCTCTTTCTCTCTCTAAAATGCATATCTAGTGAGAGAGAATATGGAAGTAAGACTTTTCAAGTGTTTTAAAGTGACAGAGTGAAAGAGCACAAAAGTTCTATGAAAGGGTACACAAAAGCATGAAAAGTGGAGCTAGCTTGAGAGAGTTATGGAAGCTTGGAAAGAACTCCCACGGAGGATGAAGAAACGTGAGAGGAAAGAAGGAAGAAGAAGAAGAAGCTACTGGAAATGTGAGAAGAAGCTGTTGGAAGATGCTATTTATAGCTCAAGCTTATCTAACTCCACTTAAATTACGAAAATGCCCTTAACAAGTTAGCTTGTTCTCTTCCAATCCTTTGTGCTATCTTTTTACTCTTTTGACACTAGGACAAGGTCCATAATAGTCTAGAAATACTCGAGTTCACGAAAACTTAAAAATTTTAACTTGAGATGAAAAATGACCATTTTGCCCCTACCTTGAAAATCATCATTATTTTTATTTCCTTCGTCATTTACCCTTATTTTCTTCATTCATTTATACCTTAGGCCTACTTAGGCCTTAATATTGCTTGAAAGAATACTTATAGGGGCTCACTAAGGAAATGACGAAGTTACCCCTAGTTCGGGTTATCGCGTCTACACCTAGTTATGAGCCGATAGGGGTCAAGGTCTCACAAAGACTCCACATCTCCATTCGGAGCATTAGACGCAGTTAGAGTCGATCAAAGCATCAACAAAGACACTGTGAGTGAACTTGCATTAAAATGTTTTGGAATAAATAATTATATGCTTGATTGAACTACTTGAAATATTTTATTGGTTTTTCTTTAAAATTTGCATGGGAACAAGCCCTTGATGAAACCTTTTTATGTTGTGAAATATGAATGTGATGAACTCATGTGTTCCTATATTATGTGGATATGTGTGTTATGCTTTGAGTGATAATGTTGTATAATAGCTATAACCGTGCACGTGCGGTGTGGGAATGCACGTGACGGTGCTGGTGGTGAGCGGTGTGGGAGTGTACACACTAGTAATGATATGGGCGGAAGTGCGCGTGATGATATTGAAATGTTTGTGTAGGGAGTATAGATGATGATATTGCTCTGTGCGTGTAGGGAGTGCACATGAGCTAAGTAAGGCGACGGTAGTGTACATGTGTATATATATATATATGCTATAGACAAGTTATGTAAATAAAAAATTTGATTGTACTATATGCTATAGAATGCCTTTCCGCTACAGCGAGAAACCCTCTATTTTGCTTGTCTTGATTGGATATTTGTTGTAGTTTTCACTCTTTTCAACTCCATTGTGGATTATAAATCCTTCACCTTAAGGGATTAAATAATCAAGGGTTGAATTAAGGGCTTTAGAAGAAATAAAACTAAATTGCATTGTTTTCAAAATAAATGCATCGTGTTTTCAAAATCTTTCCATGTCGTTTGCTTGTTCCCTTCCTAAGTTCACTCATTGAGTTTATACTCATTATTTTCAACTTCATGTTTTAGTTTTCAGGTTCGAAGGTAGTTGGATTCCTAGGTCAAGGTGCTTCCTCTTATTTATTTTTCGGTAGGTCACCTAGAGTCAGTCCGCTAACGGTCAAGGTCTTTGTATATGCACATATATGTTTAATGTTAATTGTTAAGATACATTTGATAAACTATCTATGTATATTTTAATTTATGATGCCAGTGCGAGTATTTACTTGGGTTTTACGAATTGTCTTCGAAGAAATTAGCATTCGAACACTATTAAGTATAGATCTTACAGAAATATGAATGATAGATGGACTAATGTACAGATTCATATAAAAAGGCTTTCTTGGGCTCCGTGGGCTGTGCCTATTGGGTTCTTGTGCCTGTCATGGCCAAGGATTGGGCTGTGACAAGTCTTGTCCTTTGATTGTGGGTGCACAACACAAGTCAAGGACAAGAGACTATATAGGCCCCTAATTCATTAGAAACCTACCATTTCCTATGATGTATAAATGGTTAAGTAATTGATGCTTGGTTGCGTATAGGTTAGGAGGTGCGCCTGTTGCACACGCCATGTCTAAGAGCAATGGTAGTCAGAATGCCCTTCATAGTACTAGCGATGGATCATTAGATTCCATTGCTAGGAGCCAATGGCACCCTAATCCAAGAAGTCAGGAAAGTGGCTAGTCATGAATTCCTATTGGATGGATTCCAACGAGATTAGAAATAATATTTCATAGTGGGGAAAGCCTCGAGAGTAGCAAAAGTCTTGAAAGCGAAGACAACACTTAGATTTGGGAAGGCGTAAAAAAATTTCTTGTTGGAAAGGTTTGAGGAAAAGATGAAAGAGGCAATTGCAATAGGAGGTTATAGTCCTAGGAAGGTATTCGCTGTCTAAAACTTTCCTCCTAGATGTGGAAGGGGTGTTGCACTTGTCAGTAGAGAGGAATGCATACGAATACAGCAAGCTTGGATTAAGGATAATATGGGGAAACCCCAGGAGATAGAAGAAGATCCGAAAAAGGATCTGTCTATGTGTTCAAATCAAGGCAACGATGATCCTAGTAACACATAATAGTTTTGTTGAACTTCGTATTACTTTAAGTATGGGTAAATGCGGTGTGAACTAAGTAGTATATGCTATTTGTATAATGGATTTAAAAGTTTGGCTAGTATCTTATGTGACTCAAATAGATTATGAAGTAGTTATTTAAATGACTTGGTGCGTGTCGAAATTTTCACGTATGACCGATGTAGATTAGCACTATAATGATTAAGGAAAGATATTCACCCTAATGGCATGGTTGGTCGCCTTAGGTAATTATTGAAGGTTGACTTAAAAAGTCATTTATGATTCAAGCAACTATAAGACCTAATGATAAATATGCTTTGCAGTACTATGACATGGTTACCAATAAACGTGATGGACTTTTGAGTGGTAACTCTAGTTTTTGACAAGGTATAAATTGCCATTTGAATTGATAGTGTTTATTAGAAATTATCATTTACATTGGAATGTGGGTTTGGCATGATTTTGAATACAAAAATAAATAAATAAAGTCCTAGTTTATGGTGCAAGTTGTATCAAAGAAGTTGGCTTTTTAGTAAACACATTGAACTAGGGGACGACATTAGGATAAGAGAGTTCAATGTGTCGTAATTTCATAAGATATCATGAGACAGCTCAGTACGGCCAACAATCAATCGTAGAACTGTGAAATTGGAAATCTTAATTCTAGTTACAATTTTGAAAAGATGTGGGAGAAATCCATGAGATTATAGGTGATACTTTGAATGGTTAACGTGCTTAATGTCGAGGATTGTAAACTTAAGTATTGAAGGAGTTATAACCCGACATTCCTGTGGATGAGAAATTTTAAGGGGTATATGCTAGATGAACAGAAAAAGGTCAAAAAGGATAATTCATTGGTCAAGTGGCTGTAGTGTGTAGGTAGATCTTGAAAAGTTGTGCAATGCACAAAAGAAGAAAAAAGGTATGTAAGTCTTTTAATTGTTTCTTATGAATGTACGATGGGTAGTAAGGATGAAGGCACATGATGCCATGACATTATAAAATGATAATTAGACACAAATGTAGACCCTTGGAGGTAAAATAAGGAACTTGGGAAAAATAAATCCTTAATTTAATAAGAATTGAGGGATGTCAATACTAAGGGACGAAATTGTGAATGAAGGATTACAAGGGTAGCATAGCAAATGAGTTGATATAAAGTATTGCTATGACGATTTACAAATTTTTTCTTGATTTAGTTGAATGAAAAGGATTAGTAACAACAAAAGGTCAATTATATGGCATGCTAGAAACCCATGAAGATAAATTGAAGTATGAATAGATGAGCATGCATTTGAATATCTTGGTGAATAAGTGCATGCCTTTTTGGAATGATATGCTCGAGATGTTAAAGAGCAAATAAGTGATTAAGTGTTTCGAGAATGCATGAACATCCTTGAGAAGGAACTACGAAACATACTTGGCAAGTATAATATGTGGGATTTTGAAACTTGCTAAGGAGCCTAACGGCTAAACCACAGGTTAAGTGATCATATGTGGTGAGACATAAGTCGAAGGTAAGTATCTACAAGGAAATACTCAAGACGAATCTTACTATTAGTCTTATGAAAACAAGTATTAAGTTACGTGGTTACTAAAAGGAAGCTATAAGCTGAAAGTGATATCCGTATTGAGATTGAGAAGTACTTGGGAAGAACTTTGTTTCCAGTCTTACAATATCAAGTACAAATTGTAAATTGGCTAAGGAAGAATGGTGTTATATTAGTTTGAAAGAATGGTACAAAAGATGACTGAAGGTAACCTTGATAATGAAGTTGGATAATGAAAACCTTCTAATGTATTTGTCACAGCCCAAATTTTGGGCTATGAACGGTACATGGGCCCAATGGGCATAGTCCACTAAGCCCAAGCAAGCCTATTTATGCAATCCCGATCATTAATCCCAACCATCATTTCTAAAACCACATATTTTAATTCTCAATTATAAATATTTCAGTAACGTTTTATAGCAATCCAATATTCACATTTGTATTATGCTAACATAGTATCACTCATTTGCCACCTTATAGTGGCATCAGTAATGAAATATACATATTTGATTTTTTAACATGAATATTAGTGGTCTTCATTACTTATACATGTACACAAGCATAAGACTCTTGACCGTTAGCGGAGCGACAATGGGTGAAGGTACAGGTATTGAGATGCCATAGTACCTACCAAGAGGATGAGCATAGGTAGAAACTCAATCTAGGTCCCAACTGTCTTCGAATCTGAAAATATGAAGTTTAAAACTATGAGTATAAAATTCAGTGAGTGAACATAAGAAAGAAACAAGCGATCGATAGAAGAAATTTGGAAATCATGATGCACTTGTTTCAAAAACAATGCAATTGATTTTATTTCTTACTAAAAACCCCTCATTTCAAACTTTGATAAATAACCTCATAGTGTTGCAAAACCCATGATCAATCCATGAAGTTCAATGGGTGAAAAATAGGTCAAAATCAAGCATGGCAGCAAGTTTCTCTTTGTAACGAGAAATAGTCTTAGTTTGCATATGTTTCAGTTTTTCTATCATATCTCCCACTACAGATGTCAAATTGACCTTATTTATAATCCATTAGAAAGCTAAGAGGTAGGGATACAAATTTAATGTTTAACACGTTTCCCAATTCGGACAGGAAGTTGGTCAAAATCTTCATCAAAGTGAAAGCACTGAACTAGAACCTGAGAGTTTCTCGCTGCAACGAAAATCAGGCTAGTGTGACCCCTAGAACCCAAGAGTTTCTCACTACATCGAAAATAAATCTCGCTGTAGTGAGAAACAGAGCATTTTGAGTGAAATGGGTCTTGTTACATCAAAAGCCTTTTTCTTGTTGAAATGAAAAGTAATTGGGAAGCAATTAACAGTGCCAACACATAACACAATCACAATTATTTTCATAAACTTTCTATAACACACATATCTATGTATGTATATATATATATATATATATATCCATCATCATGCACACCCTCCCATCATCATCAACTCATATGCACTCCCCACTAGCACATGGCTGGGTCATCATTGGCTTATGCGCACTCCTACTCGCACATAACCGGGTCATCATCAGCTTATGTGCACTCCTACTCGCACATAGCTGGGTCAATATCCTTACACAACATTATTCATCAATGCATAACATATATTCGTATATATATGTATATATCAACATAATATAGGGGCACATAGGTTCGTCCTTTTACACATTTCACATTTTCACAACATCAAAATGTTTTATTAAGGGCTTGTTCCCCGGCACACATTTTTAAAGAAAAGTTGGAATAACTCATTCAAATGTTTCATACAAATACAATTATTTTTCCCAAAACAATTTTGAAGTGCAAGTTCACTCACCGATGTTTGTTGAATCTTTAATTGACTCTAACTTTGATTATTGCTTCAAATGGACATGTGAGGCTTCATTGAAACCTATTGTCACATACAACATCGCAACCAACACAAATTGGCATTAATATAATTCCAAAAGCTCTTTCCTAAATCAAGTTCCACTAGTTATTCCTAACTAGCTTCCAATTGCAATTAAATGGCTGTCTATTCTTTCTACTCTAGTAACTCTAGAAATAAATAAACAAGCCGCAATAATAAAACAACTCACAACTCCAATTACTAGCCATTATCAACAACCTAAATCAATCCTCATTCATTACTCACCTCGGTGGATTTGTAGTTGAATTCCTTTTCAAGAATACTCAAGCTATCATGGAAAGTCTCTCTCTCTCTAAAATTTCCAACTAGTGAGAAAATGTGCTGAACAATGACTTTTTAAGGGTTTTAAGGTGAGAGAGTGAAAGAGAACAAAAGGTTCCATGAAGAAGTGCTCAAAAGCATGAAAATTGAAGCTAGAGAGAGAAAGTTATGGAAGCTTTATGGGAGGCTCCCATGGAGATGAAGAAATGTGAGATGGGAAGGAAGAAGAAATGGCTGGAAGCTGTTGGAAATTGCTGGAGCTTTAGATATTTATATCTAAAGTTTATCCATTTCTCACTTAAATTACCAAAATGCCCTTAACATGGTGACTTTGTCTTCCTCTCATCCTTTGTGCAACCTTTTACTCTTTTGACACTAGGGCAAGGTCCATAATAGTCAAGAAACTCTCAAGTTCATGAAAACATAAAAATTTAGACCCGAGATGCAAAATGACCATTTTGCCCTTACCGTGGAAATTATCTTTATTTTTATCTTCTTCATTTATTTACCATCATAAACATCATTTATTCATTCCTTAGGCCTATTTAGACCTTAATAGCATAAAAAAAAACCCAGTCGTAGGAGCTCACTAAGAAAAATTACGAAATTACCCCTAGTCCGCATTATCGCGTCTACTTCTAGTTATGTGTCTATGGAGATCGAGATTTCACAAGTTCACTTATTAATTACCCTTTTAACTCAGTAATTAACCTCAATTGGCATCCGTAAACTTTATTAGCCACTGTATCAAAATACGGGGTGCTACAGTATTATGGAAATTGGAATTCGGAAATGTGTGAGGCATGCATGATTAAGATGAGTCTAAGTTTTACGTGACTAATTAATATCAAATTGCAATAAGGATATAATACATATGTTAGAGGTATGAAAGATGATTAAGAAATAAGTATGATTTTTAGGAATTGTGGTATTGCATAAGATGCAATGATCAAGTGAAGATGAATCTTTGATGGATCAATGAGATTATAAAGAATATACTAATACTAGATTGCAACTTAATGAAATTGACATTTGACAAGTGAGATGTGATTAATGACATTGTGATGTAAGGATATATAGTACAATGAAACTTAGGTATAGAGTTGGAAATGATATAAATGATATGAAGCTGTGCATAGGCATAATGAGAATTTGTATGGATTACATAAGGAATAACTTATGGTAAAATGCAAGTTGAATGGTAATTTAAACAACTAAAAAGGGCAATCTGAATTGATTGTACCCTAATGTTTGTAGATAAAATATGAGAATATTGACATGAACTATAAGAATTATTATATTGAATCTTAGTTATGGATGGGAACGAATAAAGAGAAATTAGTCTGACGGCACTTGAACACAAGGATCCCTACACATAATGAGGAATGTGGACATTTAAATGTGCGTGTAGATACATATGTGTGGAGTTGATAATGTGACCAACTAAAGTGAAGAATTGTTTTTAGTAATTCGAGATTTGAACTCAATATATTTGATGAGTTGTGTAGATAATACAATGATAAGAATCCCATATGAAGTTGAGCTATGTTGATAAAGAGAATTCGGTGAAATAGCCAAAGAAATGATACCAAGGAAATGTAAATAATAGCGTGATTAAGCTATACAAGATGAACAAATATGATTAAGAAGATTTAAGTTGCATAAATACGAGATAAATATGAAGAATGAGGGAATGGTTGAAAGATTCAACTCCCCATAATGTTGGAAATATGTATAGGAATGAATAAGGCATGTTTATAATGCCATAAGTTGTGTGATAACGCGTGGGGACAAGGTGAATGAATGTCAAAAAGTTTGACAATAATCAAAATGAAGATATGTTTAAGGTTAGTAATGGAATTAAAGGCATACTTAAGATCTTAATGATAAGAGAAAACAATTGTGAAGGGTATCGCGGTTTTGACTCAAAGATGATAATAGATATAAGTTACATACCCTAACTTTGTAAAGTGTTCTAGTCGAATCAAAAGTAAGCAAGGTGAATAAATCAAAATTCCTTATAAAGGAAGAAATGGAATAAGACCATAAAGTGAGATTAATAACCTGACACCAACATGAATTCGGAGATGAATTCTTTTTAAGCGGGCGAGACTGTGATATCCCGTACCCCCGTATAGTAGTCAACATAACCGTATTGATAAGACGAAGGGCTAATTGACGTGGATTTAAGTGTCAAAGAGTGGTGGCGGGTGAAAAGAATATTCTAGAGTAAAATATTTCGCACGAGAGGAAATAATAATTAAATAATAATTTTTTTATTGAGGATGAATTAGCAAGATAAAAAGTGATTCGGAAGTGAATCGGGGAATAATAAGACATTTTGTGTTCCAAAGAGATAAGTGGAAAATTTTAGAATAAAATAATATTAAAATATTAATATTTTATTTGATGTCGAAATTAGTCATGAAAGAGGAGTATATGATCAATCTAAGTGGGGGAGAAGAAGAATGAGGGAATTTCAAAGAAAAACAACGTTAATGGGGCTCGCGTGTCTTTATTAAATAATGTCAGCGCGGGGTAAGTATATATTTAAATATTATGGTGATACTGCGTTGAAGTGTAACTTTATATTTTGTTTGCACACATGTAAAGGAAGAAAAGTAGAAGAAAATTGGAATTAAAAGATTATTGGGAGGACTAAATTAAAAAAAGGAGAAACTTGAAGGGTAAAATGGTAATTTTTCCATGAGCTTCGTCAAAGCTTCCAAAGGAAGCTTTGACTCGTTTCTTCCTTATCCATGGCTGACCCTTATCTCTTCAAGATGGTGTTTTTCTTCTCCATCTTCTTTGTAAAATCCGACCCTATAAACACATGTCATGACATACATGCACTGAGTAGCATGTTATTACATTAGGAAAGTTCCTAAAAATAGACGAAACCCGGTATTGTACCTAATAGCACACTTGAGTTGATTTAACCTTGAACTAGTTCAAATAGGAATCGTAAGATGAAATTTAATATTCTACAGTCCAAGAATGACTAAAAATGATTATTCGGAGTTCGAGGGTTCATTTGGGGAAAAATTGAAAATTTTGATGTTTAGGGGCAAAATCGTCATTTTGCCACCTAAGATAATAATTTGATCATGGAGTGAAATTTTTGACCAAGATTAACTATTTGGAGTATAATTTAATGATAGGAAGTGAAAAATTTCAATTCCGATAATTTTCGAAACATAGAGGCAAAACGGTAATTTTGTCACCCTAGGGTAAAAATCTTAATTTTCACCACCCAAAACTTGTCAAAATCATAGGATTTACTTATTTTTGGTATGAATAACTATGGTATGTTTAGTGGTGAAAAATTAAAGTTTAAAGGACAAAATTTTAAAACGGGCCAATGGGAAAGTGACACATGGCACTTTTTAATGATTTAATATTATTTTAATGAAAAGTCAACCCATTTAAACCCCATATTAAGTGATGGCCGGCCATAAGGAGAGACCAAGATAAAAAATAGAGAGGAAAGGAAGAAAAGAGAAAAACCAAAGGAAAACTAGAAAATTCAAAGGGAAAATCGCGTTTTTCGACCGTTTACGCGTCTAACGGTAAGATTTTTCGACTTTAGCTTGATTTCTACCTTTCTTATGCCTTTGTTTCCATTTAGCATGCTTGAGGAGAGAGATCAAAAAGTGATATCAAGGGCTGGACGAAATTCAATGGGGAGGAATTTGAAATTTTTATGTTTTGATTTTTAGTTAAATTGATAGTTTTAGTTAGTTAAATGTGTATAGAAATCAAAATGGGCAAGAAAGCATGAAATTTTCATAATACCCACCCTTGGCTGAATGTTCAATGATGTACAATGATGATGAACGGATTTTTATTCTAAGAGAAATGAAGAGAAAATGATGAAAAATGGTTAAATGTGATAGAAAAACAAAGTGGAAGATTTATCGAATTAATGTCCCATTTTTGGCTGAATTTTCCAAGGAGGAAAGTGAGCTGATTTTGGTGATTTTAGTGAGTTATTGGCTGATATTTAATGGTTAGAAATGTTGGAGAGAAAATGGGACAATTTAGAGCTAAAATGGAGCGCGTTAGCAATTTATCGGATAAAGTGCCAAAAATAGGTTAATACCGCGTTTAAGCCGTTTTAGACTATTGCATTTCATACCATGCATTAGTATAGGATTTAGGTCAATTATATATTGATTTAGCATCAATGTGGTGAATTGTGTAATTTTTGCAATGTGTCTAGGAGGAGAGCCTTCCGGTAAAGGCAAGGAAGTCGTACCCCGAGGAACAGTGATCGGGGCACCTAGGAAGCATTTAGTTTGTACAAACAGTAAGTAAACCTATTATTATTGTAAATTAACTAGAGTTTATTTTTAAATGCTCTTCATGGATTTTATGAAATGAAAATGAGATTAAAATGGGATTTTTGATGGTTTAGAAATAAATGTGACAAATAAAAATATATTGTGTTGATTATGAAATTGAGTAATTGGAGGCTGCCAATTATTTTGAAATATATATTTTCCTATGAATGGCTTATGATATATGAGTATATGTGGCTATATGTTATAATTGCATTGGGAATTTATGTAAGTTGTCTTTTACTATGCAGGCTAGGTAAATAAATAAAAGCCACGTTATACTGTCGAAATTTTATTAAAATTGGTGGGTTTAGTCACTGTAGTGACGGGTTTTCGTGGACTGCCTATTAGAGGGCACGGTAAACCTGGTTATATAGTTACTCCGGTAATAGAGGCGAGAAGGGTAACTCTTGGGGTAGTGTTAGAGTTCACTTCACTTCGAACCCCCACGTGAATGTGTAACTCGGCCAACGCCAAGGAACGGCTTGTTGTAAAAATAAAAATGTGTTTCACATGTAAATATCTTAACAACCTTGGCAGACTCGATTAGATGCCTCGGCCAAGGTATCCCCGAGGACTAGTTTTGGCTTGAGCCCTATTTTTAATAAAAGTTATAAGCCTTAACAACTGTTTTGGTAAATTACAAATATTTTATGGTTTAAGAAATAAATTGAAAACCTTATGAAATGGTTTGTAATTTGTTGTATAAACTTGCCTCCATGTTACTCGCCTTTAGATATTTATGATAATGTCTGTTTACTCATTGGGATTGCAAAATCTCACCCACCTCCTTTCCAAATATTTCAGGCCTGTGGTAGCTTGTAGATACCGATTTTGTCGAGGATTCCAGTTGACCCCTCTATCTCACAGACAGTAAGTTACTATCACCAATACTTGGTGTACTTAGGGGCCACTTGTCATTGTAATTATTATTGTACATTATAACTTTGTAAATTATTGTATGTATGATTTTATTTTACTTACACATGTTTCTATAAATATTGTTTTATATAAAAATGCTATATTTTTGTCTTTTGATTTACTTGAGCCGGAAATGACTGAAAATTGTTTAAAACTGATATGTAAGCTTTGCGGGGTTCCGATTGGTATTTCGGGTAATGAGTATCAATCAGGACATCGCGGCGGTTGTCATGGGCCCGAGGGAGGTTTCGGGTCGTGACATTCTTCATCCAATGCCATTTTTCTTTCTTCACTAGAAAAATCAAGTTTTTCTTCTCCTTTCTTTTCTTTTCTTACTTCTCCATTCTCCTACCCCTTTATTCACCCTACCCACAACTCTCAACCTCATTTTTCATCCCAACTGAACTCTAAGAGAGAGAAAGGCAGAAAGAAGAAATGAAGGAAAGAAAGGAAAAAGGAAGAGAAAAGCTCGGAGGAGGTTTAGCCTTGGAGAGGAAAAGAGAAAATTGAGAGGTTTTCCACCCCACCCACGCACCATTGTTGAGGTTTGAAAAGATTTTGGTGCTTTGCCTTGTGGATTTCAAGGTAAGGAAGGTAGAAATTGATGTTTTGTTTGAAAACATGTAGTTTGAACCAATTATGATGTGAGGTTTGTTTATGGTAGAAAGGATCAGTAAAGATCCAAAGAACCCGAGGTATGCATTTGGAAGAATCTTGGAATACGTAGTGATTTTAAGCTAGATTAAGTGGTGGGTAAGCGTTCTAACCTCTAAATCTCAAGTAGAAAGGAAAAATGAGATATGTATTGATTGTTTGTGCTTGTGGCAGCATGTAAAAGTAAATTGTGGTGCATGTGGACTTAGAAAAAGCTTGATGGATGTAAATTTGTAGTTGCTACCATATGGCAGGTTATTGGTGTGGAAATGATGGTTGAACCTGATAAATATCCTTACAAAAGATTAATCTATGTGCTAGAGTCATAAATAAGTTACCAGTATTTATAATCTAAAGAATTACGCATGAAAAGAATAAAGGCAACTTTGGTAAAATGTGTCAAGATATAAGTTAGTTGAATAAGGATTTATGATTGAATGAAAAAGAGAAGTAGGAATGATATACACTAAAGTATTGAATTTGGATTGTTGTTAGGAAGTGCAGAAGTAAAGATAGTGTACTGTGGTGCAATGCTAGAGGAAATAACAAACGACCAGCAAGTAGATATAGCTAGATACGCCTCCGAACAAATAGCGATGTAGTATCCCGCCATCGTAAGGTGAGTGAACTTACATTTATAAGGTTTTGAACAAATGCATATGTGTTGAATGAAATTCTAGAATATCGTTGGTTAACTCTTTTCAAATTTATGCATGAGAACAAGCTTTTCGCAAGTGATACTTCTACATTTTTAAACATATAATGTGATGAATTATGTATTTGAAATATTATGTTGAATTTCCAATTGAATTGTGGCATGTGATATATTGTTATGCAAAGATTCTTGTTACATGTTGTTATGTGTGCCATGCATTGAAATGTAATGTTGAATGATAATTATAACCATGCATGTGCAGTGCGGGAGTGCACATCACCATGCTGGTAGTGTGTTGTGTGGGAAAGCACATGCCAATGATATATGCCATGTGCGGTGTGGGAGAGCACATGATAATTATATATGCCATGTGCGGCGTGGGAGTGCACATGAGGATATTAGCTATGTGCGGTGTGCGAGTGCACATGAGCTGAGTTGAGGTTGGCGGGTGTATGTGCGGAGCCATGGTGACTAGTATGGGGATGACCTTGGTGTATGTTTGAATTATCTATATATTTACATATACATAATGTATACATGAATTTTTACACACAGTGCACCTGTCCTGTAGAGTAGAGATTTTTAGAAAATGTAATGTGATTGAATTGTATATTGAAAGTTAATATTCTTAAATGTTTTCAAAATGAGTTGAAAAATAGTATGGCACCGAGTTTTGTTTATGATATTCAAATCGCATGGTGTTAATACAAATGCGTCATGTTTTCTAAAAAATCTTATGTATCGTTTGCTTGTTGCATCCTATGTTCACTCATTGGGTTTATACTCACCCTTTTCAACTTCATGTTTTAGTTTTCAAGATCGAAGGTAGTTGGATCCTAGGTCGAGGTGCTCCCTCCTATTCATTTTTCGATAGATTCACTACAATTCTCAATGATAGCACCCACGCCCAAAGTCACTCCGCTAGTTGTCAAGGGTCTGTTGTATGTTTGTAAGTGATGGCTTAATGTAAATTGTGAGATTTCTTGTGAACTTTGTATGTACTTGGTTTTGATGATTAAATTTTGAAGAGATGGTTATTAGAAATTATGAGTTTTAGATCCGAAAGAAAAAGAAGTGGTAGATGGACTAATGACGAGTTTACATAGAGAGGTTGGCTTGGGCCTGGTGGGCTATGCCTATTGGGTCCATGCATCGGTCATGGCTCGGGGTTTTGGGCTGTGACAAATTGCATGCATAGCATTTATTAAATCACATAAAATAAATCTATCACATGCATACTACTTTGCATTGCATAGCATTTATTAAATTGCATAAATAAATTTAACACATGCAAACTACTTTGGATGATTGTGGACTATAACTATACTAATTTCCTTGAGCCATCAAAGGAAACTAGCTTCGGCAAACCTAAGGGATTACATATAAGAATCTTCAAAATCTGCTTGTAATCTCCTGATCCGCCTCGGCTCCTTGAATCTCCATCGTCAATTTTTTCAAAATTCAATTTTTAATTTCTCCTATTTCTATTACATTTAAATGTAGAAACCTCAAGTTACATTCAAGGAGAGTGAGATGAGGAAAGAATTTTACAAACCGAGATAAAGAGATAAGGCAGGACACGTAGGTCCTATTTAAAAAAAATGAAGAAAACACATTCAACCATAGCATAATCATATTGGGCTAAGTCCATAATCATCTACATTTATTCATCAATATGAATAAAATTTAAAGACATGTCTCATTCAAATTGTTAATCAAATGACATATTTGAGATGAGTAATTTTCAACATTTGAACTTTGCCAATTTCAAATTTTTGGGTAATTTTATATAAGGAAAGTTCTTTCATATATGGTAAGTATTACTAATCAAAATTAGTAATTTATCATTTCATAATCTTATTAAGATTAGAATTAAATTTCATTATGAATTAAAACTTTTTAAATTTGTTGTCCTAAACACTTTAGGTAACTCCTTTACTAATCCAATTTAATTAAAGGTTGCATGTATTCTATTGCCTAATCTTTATTAGGTAATTTAGATCAAATATAAGACAAGAAAATCTTTAATTTAATCTTAGTATCTTATTCAAACTTCCTACCTTAATTAAGGAAATTTATTCATGATGAAAGACTTGCCTTCATTTATCTTTGACTTTCATAATTCTAGGAATCAAATTCCTTAATTTTTGGTGTCAAGAAATAATTTCACATATCCTTAATTTAAGGAATCAAATTCCTTAATTCAAAATATCTGAATTTACTATCTTTAAAGAACTATTTTCTTAGTTACCCAAGCAACTTTTGAATATTATTGACTCCCATAACTTTAGGAATCAAAATCCATGATTTATGGGTGTCATAAATTAAATCCTGACATATTTATTTAAGAAATCAAATTCCTTAATTCTAATTATTTCAAAATTATCTTTTATGGAACCTTTCCATAGATATTCAAATAGCCAATTTGTAATTTAAATTGCACGAATCAAGGATGCAATTTAGGCAAGTAATCAATGCTAAAACAGTTGCATTAGTCAGTTACAGGCAGCATTGGTGCAGTCACAATTTTTTATTTTTATGGGGCCTTAAATTTATGAATTTTAATTCCAAAATTTTTTAGTGATTAGCCAACATATGGAACTATTCCATATCAAACTTTCACGATTTTTGGATGCAAATTGATTGGTAAAATCACCCCAAAACCGTGGCTATTTGCTGCTACTGGCAGCAATGGTGCAGTTATAGTTCTATGCTTTAAAGCAGCTTCAAATAAGGGAATTTAATTCCCAATTTTTTATGGTTAGATAACATATGGATCCTTTCCGTATTAATTTTTCATAATTTTTGGATGCAGATAAGCTGCCCAAAAAATTCCAAAACTATGACCTATGTCTACTGGACATAGTCAACTTTTAAGTTGCTTAGGTGGCATTGACAATGCCAAAATCTTAGGGATCAAATTCCTTAATTTTTGAACTTCAAATTTTGGAAATATTTCAACTCTTTCAAAAATTAAAATTTCAACAAATAAGTGCTACTAATTGCACAAATTGAGGCTCCTTTTAAGTTGCCAAAATTTGTCAAAATCGTGGCCTGAAATAGCTGCTGGCAGCAATGGTTTCAGCCATGATTTTGTTGCTATTGGACCACCATTCACCTTGGTTAGCAATCCTTGTTGGAACTATTCCAAAGTACACTGCTTCCATGATTTTTCCAAAAATTTTCTAGGCCATTAGTCACCTTTTTAATACTGAAAACCGAACCATAACCTCTGCTGGACAGAATCGAATTTTGCCCTTAAAACTGCACCAAAACATCATGAACTTCAATATGATTTTGCGAATTTAATTTGTGCATCTTATGCACTTCTTAATCTAGCCAAATCAAGACACAAAACCCATATTAGTATATCCAAAATTAAGATTTAAAATTCACTAATTTAATTTGTCCAAGAAATTGAAACAACTCCAAAACAGATTTTAAAAATTTTAAATCCTTACCAGCTTAAACCCAAACACTTCATATCAAATATAAACATTGAATCAACAACAATGAGACATCGTTTGAGACCTTGACCTTTATAGACTCGTAAAGGGAAGTATACGCAATATCCCTGATCAGGGGTAATTTCGTCATTTCCTTAGTAAACCCATAAAAGTAAGATTTTTAAACAATATTATGGCCTAAGTAGGCCTAAGGCATAAAGGGATGGTGAAATTAGGGGTAAAATGAAAAGGAAACAAAATTTTTTGTGATTTTCACGGTAGAGGCAAAATGGTCATTTTTCACCCCGGGTTAAAATTTTAAGTTTTCATGAACCTGAGTATGTCTAGATCATTATGGACCTTGTCCTGGTGTCAAAGGAGGAAAAAGATTGCACAAAGGGTTGCATGAGAACAAGCTAACTCATCAAGGGTATTTTCGTAATTTTAAGGGAATGGATAAGTTTGGCCTATAAATATCCTTCTTCCAGCAGCTTCTTCTCCCATTTTCTAGCAGCTTGTCTTCTTCTTCCTTCTTCCCTCTCACGTTTCTTTAAAACCTCCATGGAAGCTAGATATGGAGCTTGCATGATTTTCTCTCTCTAGCTCTAGTTTTCATACCTTTTAGCCCTCATGACTAGAACCCTTGTATTCTTTCACTCTCTCTCTTTAAAACCCTTGAAAAAATCTTATTTCCATACTTTCTCTTACTAGCTAGCCATTTTAGAGAGAGAAAGAGAGAATTACCCTATTGATTTGGAAGCAATTGGAAGAGAATTTGACTACAAATGAGCCCTAGGGTAAGTGATGAATTAAGCTTGATTTTTAGCTATGAATAATGGCTAGTAATTGGGATTATGAGCTGTTTTATTGTTGAGGATGTTCATTCATTTTATAATGATTAAGATAGTGAACATAGATAGCCATTTAAAGTGGCCATTGAAGACTAGCTAAGAGATAGCTTTTAGGGTTTATAATATGTGAATTAACATAATGGTGATGTTAATGTGATGGTAGGTTCTAATGAAGTCCCATCCTTCCAATTGGATCATTAGGGGAATTTGAGTCAACTAAAGGCTCAACAATAAATCAGTGAGTGGACTGCCTATCAAAACTATTTTTGGAATGTGACTGTTTTGTACAAAGTGTTTGAATGACTTTATACAACTTTTCTTAAAAATGAGTGCCTTGGGAATAAGCTCTTGAGAAATGGTTTATGTTGTGACATGTGACTATTATTGATTCATGCACTACCACATTGTGTTGATATATATGTATGAATATATTGTTGTGTAATGACATTGACTCGGCTATGTGTGAGTAGGGAGTGCGCATAATCTGAGGATGACCCGGTTATGTGCGAGTAGGGAGTGCGCATAACCCGATGATGACCCAACCATGTGCGAGTATGGAGTGCGCATGAGCTGGTGATGATGATGATGGGATGGTATGCATAATGATGATGGGTATACGTATACATATATACATATGTAAATATGTGTGTTATAGGAAATTAATGAGTAATGGTATATGGTTGTAATGCATGTGAAACTTGACATGTTAAACGGTGAAAGATTGTTATGCGTTTCATGTTGGTTTGGACATTTCAACAGGATGGGTTTTCTTTAGGAGAAAGGGAAATTTTTCATTGGTGCCCTGTATCTCGCTTCAGCGAGAAACTTTCGGGTTTGAAAACCTTCACCAGAACTGGTTCTCGCTACAACGAAAAGGAATCTCGCTCAGTGAGAAACTCTCTGTTTCATCAGCTGAATTTTGCTACAGCAAGAAACCTTCTGTTTTTGGGTTACAATTTCTTTGAATCTCGCTGCAGCAAAAAACTCTCTGTTTTGTCTCCTATCTTGTCCAATTGCTGCCCTATTTTTCACTTCTTTGCTGCCATATCTAAGCATGGACTTCCAACATTAAGGCTAAATGAGTTAAGTTTAAAATTATGAGGTTTAGTAAGAAACCCTCGGCCAGTTGAGAAACCCTCATTCGGCTAATAACTAAATCCCAACATCGCTGCAACGAAAATTCATTCTCGCTGCAATGAAGATTCGTTGTCGTATTTGACTTGCTTTCGTATCATTGAAGCTTTCATTCTTCAAATGGTTCATTGTGTATGGATTCATGATCTTAAAATGATTAATCATTTAAGGGCTTGATGAGGGGTTTTTAATATGAATGGAACTAAATTGCATTGTTTTGAAACAAGTGCATCATGATTTTAAATTCTCCCTTGTTGTTGCTTGTTCCCTTCCTTGTTCACTCACTGGGTTTATACTCACCATTTTCAACTTCATGTTTTCAGATCACAAGGCAGCCGGTAATTAGGACGAGGTGTTCTTGTAGACTTGTATCCATCTTTTGGTAGGTGTCTCGGCATTCAGTAGCTGTACATCCGTCCAAGTCCCTCCGTTGGAAGTCGAGTATTATTTTGTTGTGTATAGACGAACCTAATGTAAATTGTTAAGATACATGTTGTAGACAATGTATAAACACTTGTTTAGTATGCTAGTATGAGATGGCAATGTGTAGTATTATTTTGATTATAAGTTATGAAATGTGACTTAGCAGTTTATGATGGAATGATAAACATGTCAAATTAATAGACTTGCTTGGGCTTAGTGGATTACGTCCATTGGGCCCATGCGCCGGTCATGGCCCGAAAATTGGGTCATGACACATCGTTTATACTTAAACGAGCCAAGGGAGGTGTGACACCCAGTACCCTCATATTGTGAAACCTCGACCTTCATAGACCCGTAACTAGAAGTAGACGCGATAACACGAACCAAGGGTAATTTTGTCATTTCTCATGGTGAGCTCCTGGAAGTAGTTTTTTAATGTTATTACTGTCTAAGTAAGCCTAAGGAATAAATGAATGATGGTAAAATAAATGAAGAAGATAGAAACACTAATAATTTCATAGTACAGGCAAAATGGTCATTTTACATTTGAGTCTAAATTTTTACATTTTCGTGAACTCAAGTATTTTTAGACTATTATGGACTATGTCATAGTGTCAAAATAGTAAAAAAGTTGCACAAAGGATGGGAGGAAGAAAAAGTGACCTTGTTAAGGGCATTTTGGTAATTTATATGAGGAATTGGATAAACTTTAGATATAAATATCTAAGTTCCAGCAACTTCCAACAATTTCTTCTTCCATCCATCTCTTCTCTCCATTTCACATTTTCTTCACCCTCCATGGGAAGAAAACCTTGAATCCTCTATAAATCTCTCATAGAAAGTCCAAGTTTCATGCCTTTGGCCACTTTTTCATAGGGTTTTTCATGTTCTTCCACTTTTACACCTCAACAGCCTTCAAAAGTCTTTCTTTAGTACATTCACTCACTAGCTGGACATGTAGAGAGAGAGAGAGAGTGATTTCCCTTATTAGCTTGAAGAATTTTGAAAGAGAATTCAACTACAAAGACCATTAAGGTGAGTATGAGTTAGGGTTAATCTCTTTAGTTGTTAATAATATCTAGTAATTAGATTTGCGAGTGTTTTATTGTTGAGGCTGTTTATTCATTTTTAGTGCGACTAGAGTAGTGCAAATAATAGCCATTTAGTAGTAGTCAAAAGTTAGTTAGGGATGACTGTAGAACTTGATTTAGGAAATAGCTTTCAGAATGGTATTAATGCCTAGTTGGGTTGATGGCGATGTTGTTGTGTCTTATAGGTTCCAACGAAACCCCACACCTCCATTTAGAACATTAATCGAAGTTAGAGCCCACCAAAACATCAACAAAGACTGGTGAGTGAACTTGCATTTTAAAATGTTTTAAGAAGTGCTTACATGTTTAAATAAATCATTTGAAAGTTTCATTTGTTTTTGATTTAAAAATATACTTGGGGAACAAGCCCTTGATGAAATGTTTCTATCTTGTGAAATATGCAATATGAATAGTTCATGTGTTCTCACATTATATTGATATGTATATTATGCTTTGGATGCTCTTTTTGCGTGATAATGATGACCCAGCTATGTGCGGTGTGGGAGTGCACATGAGCTGATGCTGACCCAGATATGTGCAGTGTGGGAGTGCACATGAGTTGATGATGATGATATTGCATTGTGCGTGTAGGGACTGCACATGAGCTGAGTGTGGTGGGATGGTATGCATGATGATGTATGTATATATATATGTTATTGAAAGTTTAAGAAAATAATTGTGATTTGTTAGCTTTAAAATTATTATAGTTTTGATTATGACAAAATGATCGAATTTGCTTGAACATTATTTAAGTAATCTTTGACAAATTCTTGAAATGATTTAACTCCCATACACTTGTTCTTAGATTGACACAAGCTTGACTCTTGAAGTTATTGAACTATATCTATAAGCTTGTATGACTTAGGTGTATGAGTGCTTATGATTCTCATTCATTAAAGTTTGATTTAAAGATTAAAGGAAAATCTTGATGCACTCATTAAGGAGGAGTTTTGAATATCTTGTTTAATGATGAAAAAAAAAAAGAGAAAGAATACTAAATCAAATAGAGTTAAATAGGTCTTCATGTTTAATTTATGTGTGTGATGCTTAGTTTTGGTTTTGTTGAATATTATGTAAAGAAAAATAGATGCATTGACTAAGGGGGAGCACCTCATTATGCATAAAGACTTGAAGCATTCATATTGAACATAAACATTGCATTCTTAATCTTGGAGTGTTTTGTGATCATTAAAAATAAGAGATAAAGAATGTTGACTCTATATGTTTTTTATGATTGCAAAATATTCCCATTCATTGATGTCTAATTTTTCTACTTGAGTGTGCAGGAAAATTTGTCATGACCTGGTACTCCCCTCGAGCCTGTGATAACCGTCGCGATGTCCCGATAGACACTTATTACTCGGAATGCCAACTGGAACCCTGCAAGGCTTTAATATCAGTTTCTCATTTTCCCTGTGAGTAACCATTTCCAAATATCATGTTCTAAAAGATTTTAAGCTATTTCCAACTTAAAATAATAAAAAAATGATTTCTGTCTAACAAGGGCATTTTGGTCATTTTTCCTTGAAAATTTCGAAACTAGCTAAAAATGTAGTATGCGAGTACAAAACACATAATTTATAATCAAAAATAAGTTTAAACGTCTAAAACCTTCATTTAAAATGAAATTATGATTATTTGGATATAATAAAAAAAATTCAATAAAATATTTATTTTTTATTAAATGATATTTTTAAAGTTATACGTAAATAATTTTTGCAACATAAAAGCAAAATAAATTCATACATACTATACTACAGTAAGCCAGAGTATTTAATTTAATTTACAATAACCAGTGGGCCTCCGAATAACCAAAAGTAAGGAAGACTGTGAACCTACAGTTTGGAGGATGGAAATCCAATGGTAGCCCTCGATGAAATCAGCTATCTACAGCCTATTCTGAGCCTGATATGGGTGGAAAGGAAGGTGGTGAGATTATATAATCCCAGTGAGTAAACAAGCATCATCCAAAATATCTAAAATCGAGTAAATAAAGATGATTAAAATATTCCATCTCAATATGTATTTCATAACATAAATATTCATTTCATTTAAATAATCAACATGGCTTATGAGTATCTTAAAAGCTTGGCTCCTGTCAAAATTATTCTCGGGAATATCTTGGCCGAGGCATCTAACCGAGTCCGCCAATGCTGTTAAATATTTTGTATACACTTAAACATATTTTTAGTTTGAAAAACATAGCCGTTCCTTGGCATTAGCAAAGTTCATCATGACGAGGTGGTTCGGCGTGATGTGAACTCTAACCATATCTCAGGAGATACCCTATGCACCTCTCCTACTGACGTACATATATAACTGGATTCCATGCCCCTCTAATAGGATGGTCCACAGAACCTGCCCACTGCAGCAAGCCAAACCCACCATACAATGAAAATTCAACAGCATGACATGACAATTTTATCATTATCTAGCCTATCAAGGTAAACAACAGTTTATACATTTTCAACACAAATACTAATTCAGCCATTCATACCAATATGCCATAAGCCAACCAATTAGAACCATAAATTCACAATACATCAAATGATCTCCAATTACTCTATTTTCAAAGCCATCATTCAATTTCAAGACAATTTATAAAATCATTTCATTTAAACACATTTTGTTTATAAAACCTAAAAATTAACCATTTAAACTCACTTTCCATAATATTCACAAAATCGAATAAAAAGAGCACTTTAGATAATTAAAATGATGATAAGGTTACTCACTCTTTTAGGAGTCGAATTTTTAGAGTACTGCGACTATCGATCCTTGGGTACAATTTCTTTGCCCTTATCGGAGGATTCACCACCTAGACATAATGCATAATCAAGCAATTTACCACGTTGGTGCTAAACCGTTATAAAACTATATGGATGCATGAAATGGAAAGCAAATTGTTCAGATTATCGTCTAAACACGGTGTTCTACACAAATTCAATTGTGTACCTAAATAAAACGTATTGGCCTAATTCGATCTATCACTCGATTAATTGGCCAATATGTCCAATTCAACTCCAATTAACTCCATTTTTCTTCCAATTCTCCAAACCATCAAACACAAGTCAAATAGCATAAAATTTAGCAAATTCATCTTCACATTTTCTCTTGGGAATTTTGGCCATGGTGGGTGCATCAACACTATAATTTTTCCTACTTGATTTTCTCACCGTAATTCATCATTTCCTAATCAATTCACTTGAAATAAAATCAAATCCACCATACACACTCTACATGGAAAGTTCGGTCAATGATGGGTAGTGGGAGGAAGTGAATTTCTCTTGTTGGCTTTTCCTGCTACACATCACTAACTAACTAAAAACACTAAAATACATTGAAATCTAACCAAATCAAGCACCAAAACCTCCCTCTAAGTGTTCGGCCAGCAAGGGATTCATCATGATTTCTTGTGATTCAACCATGGAAAATAAGAAAAAAATGCTTAAGAAAGAGAGATCTAAAGCTTAAATTGAAAAATCTTACTTTTTTTCACTTGTTTCCTTAAAGTTTTACAGTTTTCCCTTGAATTTTTCCACCTAGGATTTTGTTCTTCCTTTTTCTTGCTTCTTCTTGGTGAGGCCGACCATAATGAAGAGAAATGGGCTGATTTTGTGCTTATTTATAAGGAAAATAATAAAGAAATAAAAGCTTAACACTTGTCACCTTACCATTGGTCCATTTTTAAATTCTTAACTATTAAGCTTTATTTCTCCACCACATAAAATCCTTCAATTATCCATAATGATAATGGGTGAAATTCATGTACTGGACAAGTGTTGGGTGGTGAAAAATTACAATTTTGCCCTTGGGGTGGCAAAATGACTATTTTGCCTTTATCCTCGAAAAAACACAGAAATTAAAATTCTTCACTTCTCAAACTCAAGTTATACTCCAAATGATCAATCTTAGTCAAAAATTTCATCCAACACTCACATCTTAACCTCGGGTAGCAAAATGACCATTTTGCCCTTAGGTCATGAAAATTCCAATTTGACTCCAAATCAGTTCTCGAACTCCGAATCACCATTTTAAGTCATTCTAGGGTTTTAAAATTGTCAATTTCATCTTAAAATCTCTATTTGGACTAGTTCGAGGCTTAATTCAACTTAGTTGCACCACTAGGTACACTACCGACTTTTGACGATTTTTCGGAGCTTTCCAAGTATGTAAGCATTCTGTCAATCACATGAATGACATGGCTAATATTTTATAAGGTCGGGCTTGATAGCACTACCCCCCTTAAAATTAAATTTTGACCTCAAAATTTCACTTACTAGATTCGAAGAAAAGATGTGGATATTGGTTTCTCATCTAGTGTTCGACTTCCCACGTCATCTCTTCCATTCGAGCATTCTTCCACAATACTTTCACCATTGGAATGCTCTTGTTCCTTAGCACTCGATCTTTTCGATCTAGAATACGTACAGGTTGCACCTCGAACTTCAAATCTTCATGCAACTCAATCGGTGGTGTCTCTAGAATGTAGGAGGGATCTGGAACATACTTTTTCAACATTGAGACGTGGAAGACATTATGAATTCGATCTAACTCAGGGGGTAATTCAAGTCTGTAAGCCACTGACCCAATCCTTTCAATGATACGAAAGGGTCCAATGTATCTCGGATTGAGCTTTCCCCACTTCGCGAATCGAATCACACCTTTCATTATCCAATAAATACCACAAATTATCACAATAGTGTAATCAAATAAGATTTAATACTTAGAATTTTCAAATTATTACCTTTCCAAGGAGAAACCTTAAGAAAAACTTTATTGTTGACTTCAAACTCCAAATCTTTCCTTCGTTTATCAGAATAACTCTTCTACCTATCTTGAGCTATCTTTAATCGTTCTCGGATAACCTTGATCTTGTCATTTGTTAGATCAATCAATTCCACATTAAACAATTTCCTCTCACCCACTTCATCCCAACAAAGTGGAGTTCGGCACTTCGTTCCATACAATGCCTCGTATGGTGCCATCCCATTACTAGACTGAAAACTGTTATTATATGCGAACTCCACCAATGGCAAGTGTCCGTGCCAACTCCCAATAAAGTCAATGACACAAGCCCGTAACATATCCTTCAATGTCTGAATAGTCCTTTCAGATTGACCATTAGTCTGCGAATGAAAGGTAGTACTAAATCTCAATTTAGTTTCAAGACCTTCCTGAAATTTCAGGTAAAATCGAGAAGTAAACCAAGGATCTCGATCTGACACAATAGAAACTGGAACTCCCTGTAATCTCACAATCTCATCTATATAAAGTTTCGCCAGTTTCTCAATAGAATACGTGCTATGGATAGCCAAGAAATGGGCGAACTTAGTCAATCTATCCACAATCACCCAAATAGCATCTTTCCCACTCTATGTCTGCGGCAAACCTAATGCAAAGTCCATAGTCATGTGTTCCCACTTTCATTCAAGAATCGGTAAAGGCTGAAGAGTACCTGATGATTTTTGATGCTCCTCCTTGATCTGTTGGCATGTGAGACACTTTGCTACAAACTCTGCTATGTCTCATTTCATACCCGGCCACCAATAACTTTCTTTAATAGTTTGATACATCTTGGTGCTTCCGGATGTAAAGCGTAGGCAGAAGAATGAGCTTCCTCTAAAATAGTTCATCTCAACGGGTCATCTTTAGGAACATAAATCCGGTCTCAAAACATCAAATTACCATCATCACTGAGTCTAAACTCACTAGTTTCTCCTTCTTGAAGCTTTTGAACTTTCTGCTTTAACTCATCATTTGATTTTTGTAATTCTTTGATTTAATCCAACAATGAAGGTCTCACAACGAAACTCGCAAGTAGGGTTCCATCCTCACCATTACTCAACTGAATCCCTAGAGACTTCATCTCAAGTAACATCGAAAAATTAGAACTCCAAAGCGTTGCTAACGATGATGAGGATTTACAACTTAAGGCATCCGCTACAACATTTGCCTTTCCAGGGTGATAATCAATCACTAAGTTGTAATGCTTTATCAACTCTAGCCACCTTCTTTGTCTCAAATTAAGTTCTTTTTGGGTGAGTAAATATTTCAAACTTTTATGATCAGTAAAAATCCGACAACGCTCACCATATAAATAATGCCTCCATATCTTCAATGCAAAGACTACTGCTGCTAACTCCAAGTCATGAGTAGGGTAATTTGTCTCATGCGTCTTCAACTACCGGGAAGTATAAGCTATTACTTTTTCATCCTACATCAATACCCAACCTAATCCCAACTTAGAGGCATCACTGTATACCACAAATTCTTTCCCACCAATCGAAAGTGTCAAAACGGGAGCAGAGGTTAAATAGTTCTTGAGCTCCTAAAATTGACTCTCACAAACATCATCCCATTCAAACTTAACTCCTTTACAAGTCAGACGAGTCAAGGAAACTGCGAATCTCAATTACCATTCTCGGTTGCTCCCATTGTAAGATTGCCTCAATCTTCTTGGGATCGACGTAAATTCCAGCTTCGGACACCACATGTCCCAAGAAAACCGTTTCCTTTAACCAGAACTCACATTTAGAGAACTTGGCATAGAGGTTTTTTTCACGCAAGGTTGGCAACACAATACGCAAATGGGCAGCATGTTCATCATCATTGTTTGAATAAACCAAGATGTCATCTATGAATACTATCACGAACTTATCTAAGTATGGATGGAACACCTTGTTCATAAGATCCATAAAAGCTACCGGGGCATTAGTTAAACCAAATGGCATCACTAGAAACTCATAATTCCCATAACACGTCCTAAAAGCAGTCTTGGGTACATCTTGCTCTTTAATCTTCAATTGACAATACCCAGACCTCAAATCAATCTTAGAAAACACCATAGCACCTCGTAATTGATCAAAAATATCATCAATCCGGGGTAGAGGGTATTTATTCTTGATGGTCACTCGGTTCAGTTGACGGTAATCGATACACAATCGAAGAGTGCCATCCTTCTTCTTTATAAATAGAACTGGTGCTCCCCAAGGAGAAGTGCTAGGGCGAATAAAATCCTTATCCACCAAATCTTGCAGCTGAACTTTTAGTTCCTTCAACTCTACCTGAGCCATTCGATATGGAAAGATAGAAATAAGTGCGGTACCCAGAAGTAAATCAATAAGGAACTCAAGCTTTCGCTTATAAGGTAGTCTTGGTAATTTTTCAAGAAATAAATCAGGAAACTCACTTACTATTGGGACATCCTCTAATTTAGGTTCCCCTTTTGAAGTATCGATCACGTGTGCTTAATATGTCGGATACCCTTTCTACACCAGTTTTAAAGCTTTGGTGGTCGAGATTACATAAGACGGTAATACTCGACATTCCCCTGTAAATACAATCTCTGCTCCCTCCAAATTTCGAAGAACAATTTCTTTCCTGAAATAATCTACATTCGCCAGATGTGTAGTTAATCAGTCCATACCTAATATCAAATCAAAATCTTAGATCTTTAGAGGAATCAAGTAACCCCTAAATTTTTCCTCAGCAACCATTACTTCAAAATCTCTATAACAATTGTTTCTAACTAGCTTTTCTCCTAAAAGGGTGTGAACTCCAATTTCTTCCTCTAATGGTGACGAGTTTCTATCAGCAATTGATGCAAATGCCATACTCACATAAGACCTATCTGAGCCGGAATCTATCAAAACATAAGCATCTTTATCAAAGAAGGACATAGTACTTGTCACTGCTCTAAGTCGGACCCGTGCATTATCTTTCGTCACAACGAAAACTCTTGTCGAAGTACGAGTCTATGGTCTCAAATGTGGTTATGCCGGGATGTTACTCTCTACACCAGACTGTATAACTACTCCCTACCTCGGTGGTAATCGAGAAGGATCTCTCCTTTGCATATCCATGCGAACTGGTGGAGATGGAGCAGTTGCAGTAGCCCGTCCTAGTTATGGGCAATCACTCCTAATGTGCCCTGGCTGACCAGAATGAAAACATTATACTGGTCTCCTACACGGCCTAAAATGATTCTTCCCACACTTCCTGCATCTATCAAAACCTTTGAAACTCTTCTCAGAAGTAGTCATCGTAAATCTGCTAAATCTCAGAGGCCTCTGCTGTGTTTGTGAAAATGGAGGTCGAGGAGATGTCATTGAAATAGTGGTAGTACTCCTCGAAGCAAATGAGTCTTTGCCCCTTTTTGGTGGTTGACTGAAAATACACTCGGATTTCTTCTTTTTGCAAACTCAGCTTGCATTCTCCTATTTTAATTTGCAAGCTTATCGACTCTTAAAGCCATCTATACCACTTCCTTATGTGGCTCCCTACCAGTCACTGTCATCCGCTCTCTAATCTCATTGCGAAGCCTTTCCTCAAAATAGTCCACTCACCAATTGATTGTAAAGCCTTTAGATGACTCCAATTCCCCTAATTGTCCAAATGAGATGATGGGGCTTCCTTAGAACCTAGGATCACATTAGCATAAGCAATAGGTCAATTTACACACTATGAACCCTAAAAGCTATCTCTTAGCTAGCTTTCAATTACCACATTAAATGGCTATCTATATTCACTATCTTAATCACTAAAAAGTAATGAACATAGTCAACAACAAAACAGCTCATACTCTCAATTACCAGCCATTATTCATAGGTAAAAACCAAGCTTAATTCATCACTTACCCTAAGGCTCCTTTGTAGTCAAATTCTCTTCCAATTACTTCCAAATCAATGGGGTAATTCTCTCTTTCTCTCTATAAAATGTCCAACTAGTGAGAGAAAGTACAGAAATGAGATTTATCAAGGGTTTTAAAGTGAGAGGATGAAATAGCACAAGGGCTTATGGAAGGGTGCACCAAAAGCATGAAAATTGAAGCTAGAGAGAGAAAGTTATGGAAGCTTGAAGAAAACGCCCATGGAGGAATTGAAGAAACGTGAGAGGGAAGAAGGAAGAAGAAGACAAGCTGTTGGAAATTTCAAAAAGGTGCTGGAAATTCAAGATATTTATAGCCAAACTTATCCACTCCACTTAAAATTACGAAATTACCCCTCCACAAATTAGCTTACTCTCTTCCAATCTTTTATGCAATCTTTTTGTTCTTTTGACACTGGGACAAGGTCCATAATGGTCTAAACATACTCAGGTTCATAAAAACTTAAAATTTTAACCCGAGGTGAAAAATGACCATTTTGCCCCTACCGTGAAAATTATTGTCATTTCTAGTTTTCTTTGTGTTTTCATCACTACACGTCATTTATGCAATCTTATGCCTATTTAGACCTTAAAATATCATAAAACATTCTTTTGGGAGCTTATTAGAGAAAATGACGAAACTACCCTTGGCTCGTATTATTACATCTATGCTTAGTTACAAGCCTATAGAGGTTAGGGTCTCACATTCTCCACCACTTAAAGAAATTTGGTCCCTGAATTTAAATTAAAATATAAGGTAACTTACCTCTAAGTATCAAAGAGATGGGGATACTTTGTTAGCATTTCCTCCTCGGCTTCCCACGTTACCTCTTCACTAGTGTGGTTTCGCCACAACACTTTTACTGATGCTACATCCTTTGAGCAGAGCTTTTTGACTTGCCTATCAAGGATAGCTACTGGTTGCTCCTTATAGGTTAGATCATCTTGCAACTGAATGGTTTCATACCGTATTACATGTGATGGATCCGGGTTGTACTTCCTAAGCATGGACACATGAAACACGGGGTGAATATTCGAGAAGTCTAGTGGTAATGCCAAATGATAAGCCACCGCTCCAACCCTTTCTAAGATCTCGAAGGGTCCTATATACCGAGGGCTTAATTTTCCTTTCTTGCCAAACCTCATTACCCCTTTAGTTGGTGAAACTTTCAAAAATACATGATCTCCTACTTGGAACTCCAAGTTTCTCCGTCGGTTATCAGCATATGATTTCTGTCTACTTTGTGCTGTTGACATCTGCTACCGAATCATGCATATTTCTCAGTTGCATCTACACTAACTCAGGTCCCAAACGTTTCCTTTCTCCCACCTCTAGCCATCCAATGGGTGACCTGCACCTCCGTCCATATAATGCCTCAAATGGTGCCATTTGGATGCTAGATTAGAGACTGTTGTTGTAGGCAAATTCCACTAAAGGTAGATATTGATCCCACTTGACCCCAAGGTCTATCACACAAGCCCTCAACATATCCTCCAATGTCTGTATGGTCTGTTCAGACTGTCCATCAGTTTGAGGGTGGAAAGCTATGTTGAAATCCAACTTAGTGCCCAATGCTTCCTGCAACTTTCCCCAAAACCTACTAGTAAACTAAGCTCCTCTGTCAGATACTATAGAAATGGGGATACCATGTAGTCGTACTATCTCATCCATATAAACTCGAGCGTATTAGGCAGCCCCGTAAGTAATCTTAACTGAAAGAAAATGAGCTGACTTCGTTAACCGGTCTACTACTATCCACATCGAGTCGTAGCCCCCACTAGTTCAAGGCAAACCCGTTACAAAGTCCATGGTAATATGCTCTCACTTCCACTCGGGCACTAGTAACGGCTGTAGTAGTCCCGCGGGCCTTTGATGCTCGGCCTTAACTTGCTGACATACCAGGCACTTGGATACGAACTCAGCTACATCTTTCTTGAGTCCTTCCCACCAATACACCTCCTTCATATCTTGATACATCTTTGTAGCCCCTGGATGTACCACATAGGCTGCCATGTGAGCTTCCTCTAATATTTCTCTCCTCAACCCGTCGCCATCAGGCACATAAAGTCTGGTTCCATATCTCAACACTCCATCTGTGCCTTTGGTAAACATTTTTCCTTTCCTTCCCTAAGGATTCTCTAAGGTCTTAGCTATGAAATCATCTTTACTTTATGTTTCTTTGATCTGGTCTATTAAGATAGGCCTCACTCTAAAATGTGCTAGCAATGCATTTGTCTCTGAAACATCCAAAAGCACTCTCATGTCTCCCAAGCTATGAATCTCCTTAATTAAGGATCTCCTATCTGTAGAAATATGTGCCAGACTTCCCATCAATTTTCGACTCAAAGCATCCGCCACTACATTGGCCTTACCGGGATGGTAAAGAATAATACAATCATAATCCTTTAGCAACTCCATCCATCTACGTTGCCATAAGTTAAGATCCCTCTGCTGAAATATATACTTCAGGCTTTTGTGGTCCGTATATATCTCACAAGTCTCACCATACCAGTAATGCCTCTAAATCTTTAAGGCAAACACGATCGCTGCCATTTCCAAATCGTGTGTGGGGTAATTCTGCTCATGCCTTTTAAGTTGCCTAGATGCATACGCAATCACCTTCCCATGTTGCATTAATACACACCCTAAACCAACCCACGATGTATCACTAAATACCGTATAACCCCCCGTGCCTTGAGGTAGGCTTAACACTGGAGCTGTGGTGAGACACGCCTTAAGCTTTTCAAAGCTATCCCCACAAGCATCATACCACTCAAATTTTGTATCCTTACGTGTTAGCTTAGTCAGAGGGGCAACTATTTTAGAGAAGTCCTTTACAAAGCGACGATAATAGCCAGCCAAACCCACAAAGCTTCTAATCTCCGTAACTGATGTTGGCCTTGGCCATTTTTCCACTGCCTCAACTTTCTTTGAATCAACTTGTACCCCATCCTTAGATACCACATGCCCCAAAAATGCAACACTTTCGAGCCAAAACTCACACTTAGAGAACTTGGCATACAATCGATGTTCTCTCAAAATTTGGAGCACTATCTAAAGATGCTGCTCATGTTCCTACCTACTCCTCGAGTAGATCAAGATATCATCAATAAACACTACCACGAACTTGTCCAAATAAGGCTTGAACACTCGGTTCATCAAATCCATAAAGGCTGCAAGAGCATTCGTGAGTCCAAATGACATCACCAAGAACTCATAGTGCCCATACCTTGTTCGAAATGAGATCTTTGGTACATCTTCATTTCGAATCCTTAATTGATGTTACCCAGATCGAAAATCTATCTTAGAGAAACATTGTGCTCCTTGTGGTTGATCAAATAAATCATCTATTCTTGGGAAAGGATACTTATTCTTCACTGTCACTTTATTAAGCTGTCGATAATCAATGCACAGCCTAAGTGACTCATCTTTTTTCTTCACAAATAATACCGGTGCTCCCCATAGGGATACACTAGGACGGATGAAACCTTTATCCAACAAATCTTCTAATTGATCCTTAAGCACTTTAAGCTCTGCAAGTGCCATTCTATATGGGGGTATGGATATAGGTCTAGTGTCGGGAATCAAATCTATACAAAATTCAATCTCCCACTCAGGAGGTAAACTTGGTAGCTCCTCAGGAAATACATCCACGAACTCCTTCACCACCAACACTTGACTTACATTTCCAACCTTCGCTTGAGTATCCCTTACTATAGCCAAGTAACCTATACAACCCTATCGTAATAATCTTCTAACAGATATGACCGATATCAAATTGGTTGGAGCATTACTCCTATCCCCTTGAATACTAAATGATGGTTCATAAGGGAAATCAAATCTAACCAATTTATGATAGCAGGCCACACTAGCGTGGCAGGGTGATAACCAAACTATCCCCAAGATCACATCAAAGTCTAAGGTGTCTAGCACCACTAGATTCACCGAAGTGTCTTTGTCCTTGACTCGCACTGCACAGGACTCATATTTGCACTCAGCCACAAATACCTCTTTTAAAAGAGTAGACACCACTAATTATTGCTCTCTAATAACACGATCTCTACCCAACCGAGATGCAAAACATGGAGAGATAAAAGAGTGGTAGTACCAGGATCAAATAAGACTCGAGCATTCATATCACAAACTGAAAGAATACCTGAGACCACGGCATTGGATGTCTAGGCCTCTTGCTGTGTTAAAGCAAACATCCTCGCCTGTCCTCTACCAACAGAACTCTGATGTCCGAACCTAGATGGCCTGCCTTGAGAGGAAGTACCAGCACCTCTACCTCTCGATCCACTAGCCTCCCGACCAGATGAGGCAGCAACTGAAGGAGCAGACGAAACTGGCTAGGTGGAACCACGAGCAGAATCTTGAGATTGATAAGCCCTCGGACAATTCCTCCTAATGTGTCCAAGTTGACCACACCCATAACAAACTGGCACCGTACATAAGCATCGTCCACTATGTCTTCTCCCACAAGTATTGCAAGGGTGAATAACTTGACTACTCTGTCTCGAATCTTGTTGCCTCCTAGCACTGTAAGTTCTCTATCTTACCCCAACACTAACACTAGGCAGGTCACTCCCTTGTTGGGATAATCGTGAGTCCTTTTGTGGACCTTGACGGTTAGAAGACGAGCCATCACTGCTGAAATCTCTACGGCGCTGATAACCCTCTGTCCTAGCCCTCTTTGCTCTATCTCTCGCAGCCCTACTCTCACTGGTCCTCATCTCGATGCGTTGAGCACGATCCACTGTTGCAAAATAGGTAGTGAAATCTCGGGATGCCACAGCCCTAAATAATGGCTCCACTAACCCATCCACAAACCTCTGAATCTTCATCTCCTCAATAGAAACGAGATAGGGCGCATAACGAGCCAGCTGCGTGAACTTGATGTCATACTCGGACCCCGTCATGCTTGAAGTCTGTACCAAAGTCTCAAACTCTTTGGCTTTAGCATTACGTACACCGAGTGGTAGGAATCGATCCAAGAAGGCTGCACTGAATTCACTCCAAGCTAACGGTGCTGCATCCGTCTGTCTGCCTCTACATAAAGAGCTATACCACTCCTGCACCACATCCTCTAATTGGAAGGCGGCTAACTCAACTGACCGAACACTAGAACATCCCAAGGCTTTACAAATCTTCTCCATCTTATCCAAGAAAACTTGGGGTTTCTCCGATGCATCAAACCTTGAAAATGATGGAGGCTTAAGCTTGAGAAAGTCAAGAAGAGAAATATCTAGAAGTCCCCTCTCAACCTCATGATGTTGGCGATCGGCTTGTCCTTGGGAGCTAGGGGATTCTTGTATTGTGGGTCTCCCCTCTACTACCCTCTCTATATCCTCCATACTAGTTGCCATCATCTCTACAACCCGATTGAACCCCTGTAGGCCTGTCGCCAAATCCTCGATTGTAATATCCCTAGTTGGGTGTCTATCTACATCACCTGAGGACTGTACCTCCTCTAGCCTACTCACAGGCGTATCCGCCCTCATCGGCCTAGTGGCCTTGCCACGTCTACCTCAGCCCCTCTAGGTGGATGCCCGTGGCCTACCTACCATCTCAATAGGAGCATCTTGCTCCCTCATCCGTCTTGAGGCAGCTCGTGTCTTAGGCGATATTCTTACCTAGATAAGAGTAAACACTTGTTATTAAACACATTTCATAATCATACTTAAGGAAAAAGGTGGTTTCTAAGATAGGGAATTTATGCGGTCACTTGGTTGTAAAATGTGCCGCAGTTCACACTTCACAACTAGAGTTCGCACATAAAGACCCGACTCTTCGCTAGACCAACAAAAGGAAGTCCTAGGACCTAGATAACCCTAGAACTCTAATACCAACATTATCACGACCCAAATTCCAGGCCATGACCGGCGCATGGGCCCAATGGACGTAGTCCACTAAGCCCAAGCAAGCCTATTATTTATGTACAACTCTAAAAATATTATTTTATAAGAAAATAGAATATTTTGCTTAATATTTCTTTTATTATCTTATTACATCCAAATATTCATAATTTTGTTTTAAATGAAGATTTTAGACTTTTAAACTCATTTTGATTATGAATGATGTGTTTTGCACTTGTATATTACATTTTAGCCGGTTTCAAAATTTTTATGAAAAATGACCAAAATACCCCTGTAAGATGAAAATTATTATTTTATTTGTTTAAAGTTGGAAATAGCTTAAAATCTTTTAGAACATGATATTTGGAAAAGGTTACTCACAAGGGAAATGAAAAGTTGATATTAAAGCCTTGCGAGGTTCCGGTTGACATTCTGGGTAACGAGTGTTGATAAGGGCAACGCAGCGGTTGTCACGAGCTCGGAGGGAGTACCGGGTCATGATAATTCGATTGGTATAAGAGCTTTTGGTTTTAAAGAGCAGAGTTTTTGGGTTTAAAGTTGTTTTAAAAATTTACAGTGTCAGTGTGGCCTCGAGTTAAGTTAGGTTAGGTTGAATAGAATACATGCATCAACATATAGAGCCTGAGGTTACCTAAACTCACTTTGTTTCGCCTTATAGATTATCATGCCTCCTCGACGCGAACACCCACCTCTCACTAAATTGGTTGAGAGGGGAAGAGGTCATTCCCAACATCGTCAGCTAGATCCTATAGAAGGGGAATCAACTGCGTCTATTATTCGAGTAGCACCTGCTGCTGAACAGACTGAGACTCCTCCACATCCTCCGCCTCCTCCGTTACCTATTAGTATTCCTGCCATGCCTCCTAAGGCAGTTCAGGCATTGGCAGCTTTCTTTACTACTATTGCTGGCCAAGCTCAGACTGGTCAGGCTCTTCCTACAGTTCCTCCAGCTACTACTTCAGTACCACCACCCCCACCTCTTGTCCCACCACCAATGCTGGGTGTTTCTGATTCTAAGAAGCTTAAAGAGGCTAGGCAACATAGTTATGTTTCTTTTATGGGTGAATCGAACGCAATCGTAGCTAAAGAGGTGGTGCAAATGGCTTTAAGAGTTGAGAAGCTTGCGAATGAAAATAGGAGTTGCGAGCTGAGTTAGCAAAAAGGAGAAATTTGAGTGTATCTTCTAGTCAGCCACCAAAAATGGGCAAAAATTCCTCTATTTCAGAAAGTACTACTACTGTTTCAGTAACATCTTTGCAACCTCCATTTTCACAGACACAACAGAGGTCTCCGAGATTTAACAGATCTGCGATGATTATTTCTGGGAAGAGTTCCGGTGGTTCTGATAAATGCAGAAATTGTGGGAATTATCATGTGGGGCTATGTAGGGGGCCTGCACAATGTTTTCATTGTGCTCAGTCGGGTCATATTAGGAGTACTTGTGTCACGACCCGAAACCTCCCTCAGGCCCATGACAACTGTCGCGACGTCCCGATTGACACTCATTACCCAGAATGCCAATAGAACCCCGCAAGGCTTACATATCAGTTTCTTGCCTTTCTTGTGAGCAATCGTTTTTAAATATTTCGTTTTAAACAATTACCAATTGTTTCTGGCTCAAGTAAATCAAAAGACAAAAATATATCATTTTTTATATAAAACAATATAAAATACAAACACATGTAAATAATCTTTTGTAACGTGAAAGTAAAATAAATTCATACATACAAAAATTTACAAAGTTATAATGTACAATAATAATTACAATGACAAGTGGCCCAAAATACACCCAGTGTTGGTGCTAGTAACCTACTGTCTATGAGATAGAGGGGTCAACTGGAATCTTTAACAAAATCGGGTATCTACAAGCTACCATAGGCCTGAAATATTTGGAAAAGAGGTGGGTGAGATTTTCAATCCCAATGAGTAAACAAACATTATCATAAATATCTAAAGGCGAGTAACATGGAGGCAAGTTTAAACAACAAATTACAAACCATTTCATAAGGTTTTCAATTTATTTCTTAAACCATAAAATATTTGTAATTTACCAAAACAGTTGTTAAGGCTTATAACTTTTATTAAAAACAAGGCTCAAGCCAAAACTAGTCCTCGGGGATACCTTGGCCAAGGCATCTAACCGAGTCCGCCAAGGTTGTTAAGATATTTACATGTTAAACACATGTTAGTTTTGAAAACAAGTCGTTCCTTGGCGTTGGCCGAGTTACACATTCACGTGGGGGTTCGACGTGAAGTGAACTCTAACACTACCCCGGGAGTTACCCTCTTCGCCTCTACTACTGGAGTAACTATATAACCAGGTTTACCGTGCCCCTCTAATAGGCAGTCCACGGAAACTCGTCACTGCAGTGACTAACCAACCAATTTTAATAAAATTTCGACAGTATAACGTGGCTTTTATTTATTTACCCAGCCTGCATGGTAAAAACAGCTTACATTTATTCCCAATGCAATTATAAAATATAGCCACATATACTCATATATCATAAGCCATTCATAGTAAAATATATATTTCAAAATAATTGACGGCCTCCAATTACTCAATTTCATAATCAACACAATATATTTTTATTTGTCACATTTATTTCTAAAATATCAAAAATCTCGTTTTAATCTCATTTTCATTTCATAAAATACATAAAAAGCATTTAAAAATAAACTCTAGATAATTTACAATAATAATAGGTTTACTCACCGTTTGTACAAACTAATTGCTTTTTAGGTGCCCCGATCACTGTTCATCGGGTACGACTTCCTTGCCTTTACCATAAGGCTCTCCTCCTAAACACATTGTAAAATTTACCCAATTCACCACATTGATGTTAAATCACTATATGATTGACTTAAATCCTATACTAATGCATGGTATGAAATGCAATAGCCTAAAACGGCTTAAACGCGGTATTAACCTATTTTTGGCACTTTACCCGATAAATTGCTAACGCGCTCCATTTTAGCTCTAAATTGTCCCATTTTCTCTCCAACATTTCTAACCATTAAATATCAGCCAATAA
>NC_030852.1:12251152-12262030 GCF_000208745.1 Theobroma cacao
GTGCATATGATAGAAAGCTAGTTTGTAAGTTGTAGTTTTCATGATCATGAAATATATAAAGATTATCAATATATGAACATACACTTGGAGTTGTAATTTATAAGTTTGGAGTATTTAAGATATGATTAAATGGAATTAGCATTAGTTAAGGTACATAAATCTTTTAATTAATTTCTTTAGAGTATGCATGATAGTAAAATGGAGGAACATAGTGCCGTGATACTATATGGTGAAGTCACTATACAATATGGAAAGAGTATTCTCAAGTGGAATTTATTGACTGATGATAAGTGATGTGCAATCTGAGATACATGTAGCTATGAATAAATTTGGAGATTTTTGCTTAAGCAAACTCGTACTAAATGTTATGGAAAAGATATATGAATGCTAGTGTCAAAATAAATACTTTAAATCAATGTTCTGATCGCGTAATTGTGATAGAAAGTTAGTCTTGCTAATTGTGGTATAGACTTAGAGGGAAGCCACACGATTGTGAATAATTGAGGTAGTAGCTTTAAAGGTAGAAGAGTTGCTGGGATAAAGTGAATTCAAACAGTTGCAATGCCACAGTACTGACTATCAAACGCAGTCGCATTAAGAACCACTAATGAGTAGAAAGCATGAGCAAATTGAGAGTGGCATGAAGATGAAACTAACGAGTTGGAGAAAGGTCATTGGTTTTGATGCTAAGCTTTGTTGTTTGGAATTTTAAGTGCATTAGGGAGGTATTAAGATAAAGATGATGAGTGAAATTGCAAAGTTTCTTTATTGCCTTATATATTGGCATGTAAGAGAAAGAAAAGTTAGAGAGTTTTTGAGATGGCTACATAAAAATAGATTAACATGTGGAGTGTTAAGATGGATAATATGATGACTGAAGTCAAATCTTAAGAAATAAGGATGACAAGAGATTAAGTCTTGTTAAAGATTAATGAGGAAGTGAGCGAAAGGTTAGATGAATGTATGAGATACTGATAAGAGATGTCAATACCAAGTGAGGAAAATGTAAATAAAGATTTCAATAATGATATAGCGAATGAGTTGATATAGAATATTGTTATGAGAATATACTAATCTTGTCTTGACCTTGTTGAAAGGAAAGGATTAATGACAACACAAGTAAACTACGTGGTATGCTATAAACACTTGGAGATTTATTTAAGCATGAGTAGTTAGGCATGCCTTTATGGAAATGATATACTTAGAGTATGAAAGAGCAAATAAGTGATTAAGTGTTTCAAGAATGTTTAAACGCCTTTGAGAAAGAATTATAAGTTATACATGATGAGCATAAGATGCGTGACTTTGAAACTTGTTGAGGAGCCTAATGGTTAAGTCACAAGTTAAGTGATCATATGCTATGAGACATAAGTCTAAGGTAGATATTCCCAAGGAAATACTCAAGAAGAGTTTTGCTACGGATTTTGTGGAAGCTAGCATTAAATTATGTGGCTGTAAAGAGGAAGCCGTAAGTTGGAAGTGAAATTCGTATTAACATTGAAAAGTACTTAGAATAACCCTATTTCAAGTCTTACAATTTTAAGTACAAACTGCAGATTGGTCTAGGAAGAATGATGTTATGTTCATATGAATGAGTGGAACAAAGGATGATTGAAGTTGACCTTGATAATGAAGTCAGATAATGAAACTTTCCTAATATATTATAAAAAAAATTGGAATTTGAAAATGCTAGAGGCATACATGATTCAAATGAGTCTGAGTTTTAAGTGACAAATCAATATCGAAATGCAAGAAGGATACAAGAAAATGTAGAGGCATGAAGGATAATCGAGGAAAAAGGATGACTCTTAGGAATTGTGGTATTGCATAAGATGCAATGATCAAATTAAGATAAATCTTTGAGGCATCAATGGGATTATAAAGCATACACGCATAATGGATTATAATTCAATGGAGATAACATTATGATGCCATGATATATAGTACAAGGAAACTTAAGCATATAATTGGAAATGATAAGAAGAGAGTATAAGTATGTAAATGATGTCGAACTATGCACGGCATGATGAGAATTTATATGAATTATGAAGATTTTTTTATTGAATCTTGGTTATGGATGGGAATGAATAAAGAGAAATTAGTCTGAAGGCATTTGAAAACAAAGACCCGTATACATAATAAGGAATATGGACATTTGAATGTGTGTGTATACGTATGTGTGGAGTTAGCGATGTGCCCAACTAAAATAAAGAATGGTTTTAGTGGTTCGAGATTTGAACTCAATATATTTGATGAGTTGTATAGATAATGTAACAATCAAGAATTTTATCAAAAGTTGATTTATGGCGACCTAAGAAATTTTGGTGAAATAGTTAAGGAAATGTAATCTATAGTGCGATTAAGCCATATGAGATGGATTAATAGGATTAAGAAGATTAAAATTTCCTAAATGCAAGGTAAACAAGAAGTTTATGGAAATAATTGAAGCCATTAATCTTCCCTAACATTGAGGATATGTATAGGAATGAGTATAGCATGTTAATGATGCCGTAAAATACACAATAGTGTATGAGGATCGGATGAATGAATGAAAGTCGAGAAGTTTGATATGGAATGAAGTAATAAGATAGCGATTGGTATACCTAAATAAGTATAAAATGCGATCGAAATTGGTATGATTGAGATGGAGTTATGGTTCAAGCTTAATGATGGTAATAAAGGCATGCTTGGTGACTCGATATAAGAAATCATGATTGTGAAAGGTACTGCTGATATGGCTTCAAAGGATGATAATTGCCATAAATAAAGCATTTAATTGAACTGAAGGTGAACGAGGTAAATAAATTGAATGTCCGTATAGGAGATTGATAACGCAACATCGACGTGAATTCGAGGACGAATTCTATTTAAGTGGGAGAGATTGAAATGCCCCATACTTTGATATGGTGACAAATAAAGCTTCTCGGATGTGAACTGAGGCATAATAAGGTATTTTGAGAACTAAGGAGACAAGATAAATTTTTTAGAATAAAATAATAGTAAAATATTAATATTTAACCAGATGTCGAAATCAGTCATGAAGAAAGATCATATGGTTGATCCAAGTGGGGGAGAAGATGTCAAGCCTGACTTTATAAAGTACTTGTTATGACATACATGTGATGGATAGCATGTTTGCATGCTAGGAAAGCCCCGAAAATCGTTAAAAGCCGGTAGTGTACTTAATAGTATAACTAAGTTGAACTAAGCCTCGAACTAGATCAAATAGAGAATTTAAGATGAAATTGAAAATTTTACAATTCAGGAATGATTTAAATGGTGATTTGGAGTTCGAGGATCAATTTGGAGTCAAACCGAAAATGTCACTATCTAGGGGAAAAATGGTAATTTTACCACTAAAGGACAAGATAGAAATTTTTTTGAAAGATTTTGATCATATTTGACTTATTGGAGTATGATTTGAGGTTGAGAAGTGAAAAATTGTAATCTCGGTATTTTTCAGAGCATAGGGGTAAAATGATAATTTTGTCACCCCAAGGGCAAAATTGTAATTTTACACACCCAACACTTGTCCAGCATATGGATTTTACCGAATATTTTTATTGATAATTGAAGGAATTTATATGGTGGAGAGAGAAAGCTTAATAGTTAAGAAATGACACATGGACCAATAATAAGGTGACGTGTGTCAAGTTTATAACCATTAAATATTTGGCTTATAAATTAACACAAATCAGCCCATTTTCTTCATATGGCCGGCCAAAGGAAAACAAAAGGAAGTACAAAGGAAGAAAAGAAGAACAAGAACCCTAGGTGTGAAAATTCAAGGGAAAATTGGTGGATTTCAAGTAATCAAACAATCAAAGGTAAAATTTCTTGATTTTGACTTGTGATATACCTTTCCCATGCATTTCTCCTTATTTTCCATGGTTAAATTTCATGTTTTCATGGTGAATTCATGGCTGGCCGAATGGGTATGGTGAGAGAATGAAGTTGGATTGATTTGATTTCAAGTTATGTTAGTGATTTTAGTTAGTTAGTGATGTGTAGCAAGAAAAGCCAACAAGAAAAATTCATTTTCTCCCATTACCCATAAGAGACCAAATTTTCTAGGGAGAATATTGAGGCTGAAATTGATGATATTTCATGATATTTTGGTGATATTTGTTGTTTGGTGAGGTTAGAAATTAAATGGGAAATTTTGGTGTGAAAATCTAAATTTTTGCTCAACGTATAGACATGTGTGATTATTGACCCAGGATTGATAAATTGAATCTCATTCATAGTCACTGAGGTAATTTAGGTATAATTGGAGTGTAGAAAGTGAGAAGAATTGATTTGGAGTTAAATTGGAGATTTTAGCCGATTAAACCGAGTATAATGTGACTTAGGTCAAATATCACATTTAAGCGATTAATTGGACATTTTGCATTCCATATCATGCATTAGTCTAAATTAGTTTAATTTCAATTTAGTACCAATGTAATAAGTTTCTCGATTTTGTACTGTGTCAAGGTGGTGAGTCCTCTGACAAGGGCAAGGAAATTGTACCCGAGGATCGATAATCGGAGTACTTTAGAAATTCGACTCTTGAAATAGTGAGTAACCTTACTATCGTCTTAATTATCTAAAGTTGTTTTTATCCGATTTTATGATTTTATGGAAAATGACTTTAAATGGCAAATCTTTATGTTTTATAAACAAAATGTGTTTAAACAAAATGATTTTATAAATTGTCTTAAAATTGAATAATGATTTTGAAAAATAGAGTAATTGGAGAGCACTGATATGTTGTAAATTTATAATTTGAATAAATGGCTTATGTTAATGTGTTGGCATGACTGGCTGGGTTGTGGTTTTTGTGAACTATATGAATTGTTCTATTTTACATTTGCAGGCTGGGTAGTATTAAATTAACCCTGTCATGCTGTCAAAATTTTATTGTATGGTCGGTATTGCTTGTTGCAGTGGGCTGGGTTCTGTGGACTAGCCTATTAAAGGGACACGAAATCCTGACATATTTTACCTTGTTTGGAGAGGCGAGTAGGGTAACTCCCGAGGTATAACTTTTAAAGTTCACTTCACGCTAAACCACCACGTGAGGGGGAACTCGGCCAACGCCAAGGAACGGCTATATTTTCTAAATAAAAACAGGATTTATGAGTATATAACTTTTTAATAGCCTTGGCGGACTCAGTTTGGGATAGCCCTCGGCCAAGGTATCCCTGATAACTAGGTATGAGAATAATTTTTGGCATGAGCCAAGTTTTAAGAAATTCATAAGCCATGTTAATTACTCGATTTAAATGAATTGAATTTTATTTGGTTGAAATGAGTTGAAAGATGATAAATTAAAGTATGATGATTTATTTTATCTATCTCCATTTACTCGACTTTAGATATTTTAGATGGTATTTGTTTACTCACTGAGATTTTATAATCTCACTACCCTCTTTTCCACCCATTTCAGGCTCAGAATAGATTGTAGATAACTAATATCGTCGAGGACTTCAGTTGGACTTGCCACGTCCAAAAACTGTAGGTTCATTTCTTTTAATACTTTTAGTTATTCGTGAGCCCACGTGTCACTGTAAATTAAATTTTATACTTTGGTTACCTATATTACAGTATGTATGAATTTATTTAACTTTTATGCTACAAAATTTATTTATTTATAACTCTAAAAATATTATTTTATAAGAAAATAGAATATTTTGCTTAATATTTCTTTTATTATCTTATTATATCCAAATAATCATAATTTCGTTTTAAATGAAGATTTTAGACTTTTAAACTCATTTTGATTATGAATTATGTGTTTTGCACTTGTATATTACATTTTATCCAATTTCGAAATTTTTGGGAAAATGACCAAAATACCCCTGTAAGACGAAAATTATTATTTTATTTGTTTTAAGTTGGAAACAGCTTAAAATCTTTTAGAACATGATATTTGGCAACGGTTACTCACAGGGGAAATGAGAAGCTGACATTAAAGCCTTACGGGGTTTCGGTTGACATTTTGGGTAACGAGTGTCGATCGGGACAACGCGACAGTTGTCACGGGCTCGAGGGTAGTACAGGGTCATGACAAAGCTTTTACAAGTTGAGCTTCTAACCCAAGTTTTAGTCCTTTACAACAAGCTTTAGAGTGTTTCTTACACTCTAATTTCCTAAGAAAGAGAAGAAAAAAAAGTACAACTAAGTACCTTCACAAGTCTAGATAGATTACAATCAAGCTCAAACACTTTTTCTGGATTTGGAATAAAGAACAAGTGTTTTTGGTGAAGAATATTTGGCTTTTTGCTCAAAGTAGATCTTTGCACTTCAAAATTTTTTTTCTTTGATAGTTGGAGCTTCCTTTTGTACCTAGGGAGTCAAATTTTTCTGTTGGAGACAGTTTCTAGTCTTTAGAAACAACTCTGATGCACTTGTAGTTGTTATTTTGTCCTCTAGTGTTTAAATTCAAATAGGTAGACAGACTTCGGTTAACTAGTTACAAGCAGCTCTAACTAATGATAGTTTATTTGCCTTACACTATCCTCCTACTACGTTATCTGCTTTAACCAATTACAAGAAGCTCTAACCGATTAAGAGTTCTCTATCTTCAGCAAACTTCCTCTAACTTGTTATGGCAAGCTTTAACCGATTACAAACTTTCTATTTTCACTTCTTTATACAATAGTCTTCCTTTAATTGGTTAGCTCTTCCCTTAACTGATTGAACCTTTACTTCCTTCAACCATAACCGATTACAATCATATTCAATCGACTAGAAAGTCATTTTGGCTCTCTTCAATGATTAACTATATTTTCAAACTTCTTTTTGCCGTTTGAAAATACTAGGACCTTGTGTTTTAATAGATTAACTAGACCTCTTAATCGATTAGCAAGTTTCTCTTTTGCTTCAGCTTATCACACATGTTAGGAATTTTGAGAATATGGTGCCTTAGAAAGCAAGTATATTCTCATGCTAAATTTTGAGAATATGGTGCCCTAGAAAGCAAGTATATTCTCATGATAAATTTTGAGAATATGGTGCCCTATATGCTTAATGAAAGTACATTACGAGAATAAGATGAAAAGTTTGTTTTAAATAAGCATTCATTATCTAGTTATTAAGGTACCATGATTCTATTGAGATATTAAAATACATTTGTATGAAGAGTCATACATAGGAGACATGTATTTTAATTGAATCTAAAAATTGTTCATAACTATATAATAAAGCTGGTCACTTTATTGTGTTAAGGTTGTAGTGCTCAGATTACTTCCAATGAAACGAATGTGATTCATTTCAAGGGAATGATGAGTATCAAATTATCGAAATGGTTGACTTCAAGTAATGACACTATAACATGAACTGGAATCATGTGAGAATCAAATTTAAGTTTAACTGTTACTTGAATCTTGATCTCACACTTATGCATTTGCTTATAGTAGAATCGAAATCCTAATGGATAGTGGACTCATGTTTAATCTCCTTATAATCTTTGATTTACCTTGAGCATCATCATAAAGCATTGGCCTAGACTCCGTAGTTTGGGATTATAATCGAGATGAATTTTTAGGAACATATATCCAAATAATGGAGTCATAGCATTAATATCACTTCTAGTGATTTCAGAAAGATTGGTGATTAATTTAGGCCCAATGGATTGATGAATTAGCTACTCATCACATCTAGATACTCAAAAGATTAGATCTAGAGTATGGAATCGCTAATTGGATGAAATTTGAGACTATGAGACAAAATTGACAAAAAGGGTAAAATGGTAATTTCACCTTTTATCATTGGATGGTTATGAGGATTCACAATATAAGGTTTGCAATTGGACAACTAATAATTAATATCAATTATTGAATTGTTTCTTGTAATTATAGTTAATCCAAGAGTGCAACCATGAATCTACGGTGGAGTGATTTAATGGTTAATAAGCTTAACTTATTTTTTAATGAGATTAAGAATAATTCTAAGTTTATTGGAGCTTGGAATATCTATATCCAAATAGATTCCTCACTTAGCTTCATAGAATTCAACTTGTTTAAGTTCGAATGCATGTTTTATTTGATTAATTAAATTATGTACAAAAATGATAGCTTTAACATGTTCGTCTTAATTTAGACAAGAAAACATGTTTTAATTTACACAAAAAAATACATTTGCCTTAATTTAAGAGAAGAAAAATATTTTTGGTCTTAATCTATACAAGACAACATATTTGTCTCAATTTAGACAAGATAAAATATTTTTGTCTTAATTAAAGATGAGTTGTCTTAAATTAAGATAATGTTAGGAGGATTCTTGCCAAATGAATCTAGACATCCATGCCGATAAAAAGAAACTCCATGTTTGACTATCACTCTTTTATTTATTATTAATTCTTTTTAAATTAAGATGGATAATAATAAAATAAGAGTTATTATTCAATAAGGAGTTTTATTTTATTAAGAACTCTAAATGATAATTAAAGAATTAAATTATTTATTCTTTAATTTTAATTTCGATAATTATGTAGCATGTTTGATGCTTCCATAACTCTAAATGGATGGTCAAGATCGATTCAAAGGTGTTTGATTTTGATTAAACCTTTGAGGTAAGAATTTTAATAAAAAGAAAAGAGATTGGAAGAAAAGAAACAAACGTACTTGTTCTTGAAAAAGTTTCAACCGTTGTTTCTCTCCTGCTCCTTCAAACTTTGCCATATATTTCTTCTTTTCTCCCATTCTTGGTTGAATTTCATGAAAGAAAATAACCATTAATTTTTAGGAAGAAAAGAGAGCCAAAATCGATTGCCATATGGTAGTCTAGCATTCTACACTTTGTCCACTCAAGGTTCAAGTTGAAAATGTTCTTGAACAATAAGTGGTATACTTGTTTGGGTGAGAAATTATTCATTAGTGTGGTGGTGTCAGAAAATAAGAATCTCAAAATAAAAGGTATGTTTTTTTTAACTTAATAGATTCTTATTTTTTTAAGATGTGATTATGTTACTTGCAATAGGAATGATGTGTATTTCCACTTGTGTAAATGGATTGCTTGCTTCCTTTATAAAAGAAATTTTTTGAAATCCATGCTTTACACAATCATAGTAATCCACAAAGATCCTACTCCAACAACACAGCCATGCCTTAACTGATTATGGTCCCTTAATAATCAGTTACTAAGGTTCTGTTTTTGTTCATTACTTGCTCTTTCCTTCTTAACTGATTAACTCTTCATTGAACTTAGCAAGCTCCTTGACTTACTTTCAATTAATAGCTTTGTTAAGGGTATTAAATTAAATCCTGCACACTTAAATAGGGAAGTTAGACATTAATGAATGAGGAATGTTTTGTTATCATCAAAAACATATGGAGTCAACAAAAATATCACATTATAGCCACTATTTTCCCAGAAAAAAAGAAGAAGAGAAAACTAATAGTTTTCTCTTGAGTGCCTCCACTCTTGAGAGGGTTTTCTAGAAAACTTCTCTATTGATTCTTTTCTAGAAATAAAAGAAGAAAATAGGACAAATCATTGTCCACTTGCTTTAACCTTGGCTGACATGCTCTAACCTCAATAGATGGTCTACTACTTGATTCTCAGAGCCCTTTTTGTCCCTAATTTCCTGTCACGACCCAATTTCCAAGCCATGACTGGCGCATGGGCCCAATGGATGTAGCCCACTAAGCCCAAGCAAGCCTATTTATATAATCGTACTCATCATCCCATCAACTATCCTTACATTTACATCTCATAATCTCAACCCTTTAAGTACTTTAATAGTAATTTATAATAATCAAAAACTGCATTTATATTAACTCAAAATAACACTAACTATTGCCACTTATGGTAGCTTTACCAATCAAAATATACATATATGGTCTAAGGCATACATCTTAGTACTTTACATCACATGTACGTATTTACAAGAAAAAAGACTTTGGGCTTTTAACGAAGTGACCAAGGTGAAGGTGCGGCTACGAAATGCCAAGATACCTACCAAGGATACGAATCTACAAGGCCACCTTGACCTAGTTACCGGCTGCCTCTTGATCTGAAAACATGAAGTTGAAAATGGTGAATATAAACCTAGTGAGTGAACAAAGGAAGGGAACAAGCAAACAATAAGAAAAATTTAAAGAAATCATGATGCATTTATTTTCAAAAAAAGACAATGAAATTTAGTGTAGTTCTTGTTAAAACCCTTCATTATACCCTTAATCAGTTAATCACTTGACGAAAAGGTCCATGCACAACAAAGGATTTAAAGAGTGAAAACTTTAATAGTATTCAAGCAAGACAAGTCAAGTAAACGACGGGTCCTCACTATAGCGGAAAGGCATTCTCGCCAAGTCAAGTTAGCTCGAATTGTCAACTGGTCGAGGGTTTTCTCAGGTGGCCGAGGGTTTCTCACCAAACCTCTTCATTACAAGCTTAATTAATTAAATCCTTGATGTTGGAAGTCCATGCTCAACCATGATGTTAAAGAAGTGGAAAATATGTCAAAAACCAAATAGGGTAGCATGTAGGACAGAAAGTTTCTCGCTGCAGCAAAATTCATTCTCGTTACAGCGAGATTCAAGCGGCAAAATAGAAAGTTTCTCGCTGTAGCGAGAATGGATTCCCGCTGCAGCGGGAATAAATCTTGCTGTAGCTAGGAGCTTTAGCAACTTTCTCGCTGCAACGATAATCAAGCCAATGTAACCCTCCAAACCCGAGAGTTTTTCACTGCAGCAAGAATGGATCTCACTGCACCGAAAAACAAGACACCAACAAATTTTCATTCTATCAAGAAAAGGCCATTTAGCGGCAAAGACAAAATCAACTTGAACGTGCTTAGAAATTCCCAAGGTTTAACATGCAAGATTCACATGTATTACAACCATATACCATACTCATGAACTTTCTATAACACACATATTTATATATATA